>NC_043002.1:81725965-81730965 GCF_006345805.1 Octopus sinensis | reverse complement strand
CCAGTTGAGCTAATATTTCCCTATGGCCAGATATGTTTTTTTCATAGGAGATCAGAAGCAAACAACATCGCTTATATAAGACAGAGATGCATATTTACCAATTCAAAGCCACGATGGTTTCAAATTTTGGCACAAAGCCAGCATGTTTGGGGACAGGGGGCCCTAGTCAATTATATCGAACCCAGTGTTCGACTGGTAGATCTTTCATCAACTCCCCGCACCAAAAGACTGACAGGCAAAGTCAACTTTGGTGGAATTTGAACTTAGGATATAAAGGCGGATGAGATGCCTTTAAGCATTTTTCGCGGTGCGCCAACGATTTGGCCAGCATGCCGCCTTAATTAGTTACAACCATAATGATGTTAAAATACACACACACACACACACACACACTATTCCTTCAGTTACTGCCCATTGAATCCACTAATAAGGCTTTCATTGGCCCGGGGCTAAAGTAGAAAACGTTTGCTCATGGTGCTATGCAGTAGGACTAATCTCAAACCCGCATGGATGGGAAGTAAGCTACATACTATACGTAATGTTTGGATGTCTGTACCACACACACACACATATATATATATATATATATGTGTGTGTGTGTGGTACAAACACCTTTATATATATGGCACAAACACCCAAATGCAAACCAACAACAGATATATATATACCTATTTCTTTACTACCCACAAGGGGCTAAACACAGAGGGGACCAACAAGGACAAACGGATTAAGTCGATTATATCGACACCAGTGCGTAACTGGTACTTATTTAATTGACACCCGAAAGGATGAAAGGCAAAGTCGACTTCGGCGGAATTTGAACTCAGAATGTAGCGGCAGATGAAATACCGCCAAGCATTTCGCCCGGCATGCTAACGTTTCTGCCAGCTCGCCGCCTTTAACAAGGCATATATACCAAGCCTAACTTCATTTATATTGGGTTAGATCAATTCAACAGGAAGTGACTTGAATGCAATTAGAAATGACAAAGGAAACATTTTAACCATACACCAGGACATTAAATGATGAAGACACATATATATATATATATATATATATATATATATAATATAAATATGCGTATGTATGTGTGTGTGCGCGTATATCTGATGGAACAGGAGATTCATGTTTTTCTAAACACATTTTTATTTAAAATGTGACTCTGGGTTTGATAATCAAAGTCAGGCCCTTTCATAGGCTTTAATGCGCTAAATCCCTTTTTCTCTTGAACATGTGCCACTGAAATTGGGGTGCGTCTATTTATGCCTGTGCTTCATTTATGCACCTGAAATAAGGTGCATAGCCAACATGGATATATATATATATACACACACACACATATATATGCATGTATATATACATACATGTGTGTATGGATATGTGTACACACACACTACTTCAGTTGTTTTACATGTGTTCCATACCAGCATGGGTTAGATGCTCATACTGAGGGTTGGTTTGCAGCTTGATGCCTTTCCTGTCACTACCCTTACTTAAATTTTCAAGTTATCTCATTATACATATAAGTGTATGTACACATAAATATATTATATAAGTACTATAGGTGGCAAGCTGGCAGAATAATTAGCCATTAGCATGCAGGGAAAATGCTTAGCGGTATTTCGTCTGTCTTTATGTTCAAATTCTGCCACGGTCGACTTTGCCTTCCATCCTTTCGGGGTCAGTTAAATAAGTACCAGTTACGCACTGGAGTTGATGTAATCGACTTAAACCCTTTGTCTGTCCTTGTTTGTCACCTCTACGTTTAGCCCTCTGTGGCAATAAAATAAATATATAGGTACATTGTGTGTGTGTGTGTGTGTGTGTGTGTGCACAGTATTTACATAAACACTCTAAACATATAAATGAATGTAATTTTTATATATGCACATACACATACATATTATATAAAACACTGGAAAAATGTGTATTTGTAAAATTATACATATACTATATACATATTAGTCAAGTCATACATAGCACAAAGCTCACAGACCGTGACTACTGAAGAGTGCAAATGTAAACAAACACACATACATATATAATTAACCTCATTCAGACATCACATGCCAAACTCTCTCAAAAATGCTCTGGCTGACCAAAGGCCTGAGGTTGCCATGCAGTAGGACCTGAACCCGGAACGGCCCAGTCAGGAGTAGTAGTAACCTTAGCCATTGTGTTCGCCCACCAAACATAAGCGTCATCTATAAAATATGCATGTGTGTATTATATATATATATATATATATATATATATATATACACACAACACATATATATGCATGTATATATACATACATGTGTGTATGGATATGTGTACACACACACTACTTCAGTTGTTTTACATGTGTTCCATACCAGCATGGGTTAGATGCTCATACTGAGGTATTGGTTTTGCAGCTTGATGCCTTTCCTGTCACTAACCCTTACTTAAATTTTCAAGTTATCTCATATACATATAAGTGTATGTACACATAAATATATTATATAAGTACATATAGGTGGCAGCTGGCAGAATAATTAGCCATTAGCATGCCAGGGAAAATGCTTAGCGGTATTTCGTCTGTCTTTATGTTCAAATTCTGCCACGGTCGACTTTGCCTTCCATCCTTTCGGGGTCAGTTAAATAAGTACCAGTTACGCACTGGAGTTGATGTAATCGACTTAAACCCTTTGTCTGTCCTTGTTTGTCACCTCTACGTTTAGCCCTCTGTGGGCAATAAAATAAATATATAGGTACATTGTGTGTGTGTGTGTGTGTGTGTGTGTGTGCACAGTATTTACATAAACACTTCTAAACATATAAATGAATGTAATTTTTATATATGCACATACACATACATATATATATAAAACACTGGAAAAATGTGTATTTGTAAATATACATATACTATATACATATTAGTCAAGTCATACATAGCACAAAGCTCACAGACCGTGACTACTGAAGAGTGCAAATGTAAACAAACACACATACATATATAATTAACATCATTCGAAATCACATGCCAAACTCTCTCAAAAATGCTCTGGCTGACCAAAGGCCTGAGGTGCCATGCAGTAGGACCTGAACCCGGAACGGCCCAGTCAGGAAGTAGTAACCTTAGCCATTGTGTTCGCCCACCAAACATAAGCGTCATCTATAAATATATGCATGTGTGTATTATATATATATATATATATATTATATATATTATACACACACATATGCACATATGTGGATATATGCACAAATATATACATTTTTATGCATACATATATGTGTGCGCACACACATAAATACACATAGGTGTGAGTCTATACAGTTTTTATAACTTTATTAAATGTTTTTTTTTTTAATGAGAAGTTATATAACTTTTTCTCTTTCTATTTCTATTTCAACTTACTTGCATCAGCCAACCATTGAACCAAGGCCATGTTGGGGCACTGCAGGACTAATACTCATTTTAAGCTTAGTAATCCATACTATCATCTCTTTTGCCAAACCGCAAAGCTATGGAGACGTAAACAAACCAACACCACTTAACTGGTGTTGGATGGACAGAGACAAACACAAACACCCGCACAATATATGGCATGGTACTACACTGTTTTCATCAGCCATATTTACTCACAAGGCATTGGCTGGCCTGGCACTATAATAGAAAACACTTGCCAAAGGCGCTGTGCGGCAGTAGCAAAACCGAAACCATATGGTTAAAAAGTGAGCTATCTTGATGAAGTATGGAATACTTTTCAGTCGAGAACATTCTAAGTTTTACAGGGAAAAGTTAACAATAACTTGGGAGTTTCAGCAGGCCTGCCTTAATCAGATGAATTATATATGTGTGTATATGTAGGTATTTAAAAAAATTTTTTTTTTATTTATTTATCTAGTTTCAGCTCACAAGCCGTGACCATGCTGGGGCACCGCCATTTGGTGCATGAGAGAGTTTGATGTATATATATATATATATGTATATTTACATCACACACACATAAAAAATATTTTATACTATATATATATATATGAATATGTAATGTATATAAATATCCGTGTGTATGGTGTGTATATACTAGTATATATATTATATATGTATGTGTATATATATATATATTATATATATATAATTAATCCTAAAAAATATAATGCAGAAAAAACCAAGAACGCAAGGACGCGATACATGCAAAATATGTGTGTGTGTATATATATATATATATATATATATATACATATACTACTCTTTTACATGTTTCAGTCATTTGAGTAGCTATGCTGGAGCACCACTTTTAGTCAAACAAATCAATGCCCAGGGTTTATTCTTTGGAAACCTAGTGCTTATTTGTTTGCTCTCTTTCGCCATACCACTAAGTTTTGGGGCGTAAACACACCAACATCGGTTGTCAAGCGATGGTGAAGGGACAAATAGAGACACTAAGAGACACACACATAAATACACAGGGTTGCCAATAAAGTCACTAGGCATTTACTTATATTAAAAAAGTAAGTCACTGTATAGTGACTTTATTGGTACCCTGTATATATGTATGTGTGTATATATACATATGAAATATATATATATATATATGCGATGAACTTCTTTCAGCTTCCGTGTAGCATATTTACTCACAAATCCTTGGTCAGCCCGAGGCTAGAGTAGAAGACACTTGCCCAAGGTACCATGCAGTGGCACTGAACCCAGAACCATGTGGTTGGGAAGCAAACTTTTTACCACACAGCCGCCACGCATAGTTTATATCTATGTATGTGTTTATGTATATATATATATAAATATAAATATATATTTATATATATATGTGTGTGTGTGTATATACATATATATGTATATAAACATATATATAAAACAGACATACATGTATGTATACTGATGAATATATACATGCATTTTATACATGTACAAATTATATATATATACACAGACACATGAATATATACATACGTATAATCAAAACACAAATTTATTCATGCCTATTTGTGTAACTTTCAAAATGTAATTATAC
>NC_043002.1:81717257-81725865 GCF_006345805.1 Octopus sinensis | reverse complement strand
GGCTGATTAATCTTGAGATTACTAGATCACGGCCAGCCCTCCAGAAAAACTAAGCTGGAAGCGTAGATTTCCTGGAAGAAGGATCGAATGCATACGAACACCAGGACAGCAAAGGGACAGATATAAAAAAAAACAAAAAAACAATAATGGAATGACAGAAACATGAAATACAGAAGCATTAACATATATATATGTATATATATATATAATACAGAAAATAGCAGATGCTGGTTAGAGTAATATAAGAAATCATGGATAATAAACCACAATGCAGAAGTAACTACTGTTTGATTAAAATAATCTCTTCTATTTATTTATTTATTTAATCATTCATTCTTTGAAAATGTGGTTTGTAAAATGTCCTTCCTTGAAAGAGGGCACTCAACTACAAACGGCTGAGAACTACTGTTTTAATGTGTCATTTTTTCCCCCATCTGATCAAATAACAGAAACAATGGAATGTTCCTTTGTACGTCGCTCAACTATTTCGAATGGTACTGTTCTATTGTGATTCTTTGTAAATTGTATTCATATTTTGAATAGTATTGTATTTCAATAATACGTATTAAATTGTTTTATCATAAATTGTAATAAATTTTATTAATTTCGAATTGCATTGTTCGCTCGTTAATTATGATTCGTATTATTCACTTATAAATTTTGGCTTGTATCGTCTCTATCTGAATTACATAAAAAGAAACGGGAGGTCACAGTTGGAACGCTTTCGTTCTTACCGATATGAAAAATCTCTGGATCCATGTAATAGACGGGATGGTCATGGCTGGAATAGGTGAAGAAAAACTTTGTAATTACATAAAAGAGATGCGATTCCCGATTGGAAAGATCTCATTCATACTTATATCATCATTTTTCGTTTACATGTCTCAGGCTTTGGACTGCGGCTATGCCGGAGCACTGACTGAGGAATTTTAGAACAAATCTACCCAAGTATTTATTTTCCTTTTAAGTCTGGTACTTATTTTATCAGTCTCTTTTAACGAACCGCTAATTTACGGGGATATACACAAATCCACACCGATTGTTCAACAGTATGTGTGTGTGTATGACAAATACAGACAGACACGAGCGCGCTTGCACGCACGTATACACACACACTCTCTCTCTCTCTCTCTCTCTCACACACACACACACTCGCACGCACATATATGGTCTTCCACACAGTTTTCCATCAGCCAAATTCACTCCCAAGGCATTGATCGGCTAATAGAAAAATAAATTCTAAAACCTTATTGATCTGACTTTGAAGCTTGCATATTTTTGGCGCATGCACAAAGAACAAAGTAATTGAGTCTCTTTTGTTTTCGTTTGCGAAATTTCTGATTCGGATCACGAAATAAAGGATAACAATAAATGACAATGCAACACTAACTTAGTATTTAGTATTCTCGTTGACACAGCTGCATCTTAATACAGCGTCTCACTCACTGTTAAGGCAATGTCATCTAGCTGTCGTACTAACCGTGCTCCACTTTATATTGTACTAGCAGTATCGCCCGGCGTTGCTCGGGTTTGTAAGGGAAATAACTATATAAGCATTTTTAGAGAGTTACTTCCCTTATAGATGCTAATTCGGGCTTTCTTAGCCATTTCTGTTTTGGTGTCTTCAAGCCATGAAGTCGTTGTTCTAAAAGAACGCTGGTCTCCTTGACAACGCATTACGACGTTGATTTCTTTACACTCCCTTCCCCACAGCTTCACGGGGGAGGAAGGGAGAGAAGCAAACAGGTGCAGCTGTGAGCGTGGACGCCAACTCCGCCGCATCGACACACGAAAATTAATGCATTAAATGGAATAAAAAATGATGTTAAATTATTTTAAAATCGTAGACTCATCGTTGACGCGCGCTAATAGCCAGACGGGCTCGATATGAATCACGACTATAAGATACCCGAATTTGGTTAAACTGCACCGCAAAATGTGGGAGGAGTTAGGAATCTAAATCGAAGGGGACAGACACTCACACAACTAGAGTTTTATATATATAGATATCGTTAGTGTATCTGACTTTACAGGATGCTGTCTAAATCAGTGGTTTTCAACCAGGGTTCCGCGGAACCTTAGGGTTCTGCCAGCAAAGTCCAGGGGTTCCGCCAGCACAGTCCAGGGGTTCCGCAAGAAGTTAGACAACTGCTAAAATCGGCAGTAATTTTTAATTCTCCTGTGCAGATATGTGTGCATAAGACTATTAAATTATTGCACAGGGGTTCCTCGAGCCAGTGGAATGTTTCCTTGGGGTTCCGCTCCAGCAAAATGTTTGAAAAGCACTGGTCTAAATGATGAAATTTTGAAGTTTATTGGTTGTTAATTTTTACGTTGTAGCGAGAAAATTTGGTTGCTGGAATACAGCTTTCTTTCATTGTCCTGAAATATTCGTTATTGCGAATTTGTTGATAACGAAACTCCTGTACCGTTGTTTCAGCCTGCATTACGGCTGCATATTGAAACAAATCTCGCATTTCACTATATCGATATTCGCTTTAACGGTGGTTCACTTATGTGTGCTCTAAGTGTATGTGTGTGTCTGCAGCACGGAATTTTGTCAGTGAACGAGTCGCGGTCTCAAAGCGACGAAAATATTTTGGCAAATTAAATTTAAATGTTGAAGTGAATTTAACGGTTTTTGTGTGTTTCTTAAATGACTTATAAACACCTTCCACGCTGCAATTCTGTTTATATTATATATACTATATTTATTATATATATATAATATATATAAAGTTAATCCAAACAAGAAAACAAAAAAGACAACAACGCGAGGATGTGGACAAATAAAGTATATTGGACGCTCAGGAAAGAAGGGAAGAAGGAGATATATATATATATATATATATATTTCTAAATCCGAATGGGCCACCATCTTTCCTATTAGGGTTTCCTCTCACAACACGTCATATTTTTGCCGCTTAGTCGAAAGTTATTTATTATTTTTTCTGTTACTGCTATTGCTTATTTGTTTCTTTCGTTATATATATCAGGAGTGGCTGTGTGGTAAGTAGCTTGCTTACCAACCACATGGTTCCTGGTTCATTCCCACTGCGTGGCACTTTGGGCAAGTGTCTTCCACTATAGCCTCGGGCCGACTGAAGCCTTGTGAGGGATTTGGTAGACGGAAACTGAAAAGAAAGAAGCCGTCGTGATATATTATATAATGTGGTGTGTGTGTGTGTGTGTATATGTTTGCTGTGTTCCTCCCACATCGCTTGACAACCGATGGTGGTGTGTTTAGTCCCCGTAACTTATTAGTTCGGCAAAAGAGACCGATAGAATAAGTACTATGCTTCCAAAGAATAAGCCTGGGTCGTTTTGCTCGATTTAGGCAGTGCTGCAGCATGGCCGCAGTCAAATGATGTGAAACGAGTAAAAGAATAACAGTGTATATATATATATATATTATATATAATATATATATATATATATATATATATATATATATATATCTGTTCTCCTCATAACTTGCCCTTACTACCTTTCTGTTTTTCTGTCTAGAGATCTCATCTTTTCTTTTCATTGTACAGGTCTTATTCTTTTATGTTCCTGCTTTCTGTTATGTCCGCTCACATAACCCCAGAAACGCATGTGCTTACTCTGCCAGACTGAGCAATATTATCGGAAGGTGTCTAAATTGTGATGACATTTGGTCGATAAGTAATGAACATCGAGCATGTCTGGTCCATTGTGCTCTTCCGGATTTTCTGTGTTCCTTCGTTGTCACTCTGTACCGCATTACTAGTATATAATATAATATCTATATATATATATATATATATATATATATATATATATAATATATAGATCTATTTCTTTACCACCCACAAGGGGTTAAATATAGAGGGGACAAACAAGGACAGACAAATGGATTAGTCGATTACATCGACCCCAGTGCGAAAAATGGTACTTTATTTATCGACCCCGAAAGGATGAAAGGCAAAGTCTACCTCGGCCCGAATTTGAACTCAGAACGTAACGTCAGCGAATACCGCTAAGCATTTCGCCGGGGGCGCTAACGTTTCTTCCAGCTCGCCTTATATATATATATTATATATATATATATATATATATAGATATATATTTTTAATCCAAAAGGGAAACAAAAAAACAACAACAACAGGAACAATTACAGTATTATTATTAATAGGCGTCAGGAGATGGAAGCAGGGAGGTATGACGTTCGAGCGAGAGCTCTTCGTCGGAAAACATAAAGAAGGAAGAGAGAGGAAAGAAAGATCCCAGAGCGGGCAACAGGAAAGAGAAAAAAGACGACTGGTGTTTACGAGTTGCACATGGTGAAAGGCGGAGGTGGAGATAACAAGAGCAAAGTGGGTTTTAAAGCCAAAAAGGTGGAGACAAGGTGGTAACCCACAGATGTGTGTGTATGTGTGAGTTGTGCGTGTGCGTGTGTGTATGTGGTGTGTGTGTGAGGCGAGATGAAAAAAAACAAAAATGTGTGTTAGTGTGTGGTCTGTGTGTAGGCGTGTGAGGTAGGGCGAGAATAGTGGTCAGCTAGCAGACAGGTCAGTAGTAAGAAAAAAAAGGAAGAAGGAGGAAGGGAGGTCCATAGTAAGAAAAAGAAGGAGGAGGAAGGAGGGAGGGGAAGGGGTGGGGGCGCGTATGTAGCGTGCCAGCGTGTGTTGAGTAGTAGTGTGTGTGGTGTGTCCAGTGTCGTGGTGGTATTAATGGCGAGTAGATTGAATGGTGTAAGAGTGATGTATGTATATATATATATATATATATATATATATATATATCTATATATATATATATATATATAAATATATATATATATATAAATATATATATATATAAATAGTAATGCAATACGAGAGTATTGCTTTCCAGTAAAGAATAGCCCGTGAGGGAAGGGAAATTATACATAGAAGTAAATATATGGTACAACGAAGTACCGAATATACTGGAAAATAGCGAACGTAATAAATACGACGCTAATGTATGGCTTCACCGCGTATGTACTAGCAAAAATGCGTGTGTGCAACAAACTTGAAAAAAAATTTTCTTACCTCCAGGGAGAACATCTGAAAGATGAAATACCTAGAAAAGGATAATGTGGTACGGTTCAGATTTTAAGAATGTCTGCACACATATACTTGATTTATCTTCATCAGCACAACATATACTCGACCAACATTTCAATGTTGCCGCATCAATGCCAATACACTCGACTGAAGGTAAGACAATTTTTTTCAAGTTTGTTGCACACACGCATTTTTGCTAGTACATACGCGGTGAAGCTATACATTAGCGTCGTATTTATTACGTTCGCTATTTTCCAGTAAATATCGGTACTTCGTTGTACCATATATTTACTTATATATATATATATATATATAAACACATACATACAACACACGTAGACATTCATGCACGCGCTCTCGCACGCACACGCACACACACATGGCTCTTTACCTGCATGCGCACATCAATATATGCACCTATATACAATAATACAAAGATAGGTTGGCATCGATATAAACACAAGTAGAATGTTAGCCAGACGAAAAAATAAACATGCAGACCGACTTATAAACGCGAAGACAAGTAGACGAGCATAAACAAATAGACAGACAAATAAATATTATTAAAATAGACAAACACAGTTTCAGATGTGGTGGGTGACTTACTGATCGTATAAATATCAACAAGCAATAAAAGAAATAAAATCAATAAATATATTTGTCTTTATGGGTGTGCATGTCTGTTTATACTTTTCCTGCTGTTGCATAGACACGTTTTTACTTCTTATTTATTAGAATTTTCTTAGAAGCAAAGGAGTGGTTTCTAGTTGAGAAAAAAAAAAAGCAAAAAGAAGGATCTTTTCGGTTTGAACGGCAATTTTTTCTAGCGGTGTCATATGAAATTGTCACCCATAATTATGACCCTAGTATCGATGTATTGCATTTCAATCTGTTTTAGGGTTAGGGGTGGGGGAAGGGTATCTTTTTTTCCTCACAAATGTAAATAAACCCAATTTGTTTCTTAAACGAGGGACATATTCATACGGCACAGAATGTTTTTTTACCTCAATAGACGTCATTGATTGGTTGAAATTGCAGAAATTGAAGAAAAAAACAACAAATATCTTACAAACTATAGAATTTTCTCAATAAAGCCAAGAGAAAAAAATGTTTTATAAACAGATTCTACCAGTATACGAAGTTTAAAAGTGTTTAGTTATGTGGAAATTATGTTAAAAACTGCCGTTCAAACCGAAAAGATCCAAAAAGAAACTTGGATAACAACAACGATAGATGTTACATGTTTGATTATAATAATATACAAGACTTTTGAAAAATCTTCCATATTTAGAATGTTCCACTTACGGATTGTATTAGTTGATTTCCCTGCAGGCCGAAAAATATTAGCTTTTCCATATTGCCACTTAGACATTTACTGACGTAACGAATGGCCCCAATAAGCACTGGTACAAATATCTCTCTTTTTTTACTCTTTTTACTTGTTTCAGTCATTTTACTGCGGCCATGCTGGAGCACCGCCTTTAGTCGAGCAAATCGACCCCAGGACTTATTCTTTGGAAGCCTAGTACTTATTCTATTGGTCTCTTTTGCCGAACCGCTAAGTTACGGGGACGTAAACACACCAGCATCGGTTGTCAAGCGATGTTGGAGGGACAAACACAGACACACAAACACACACACATATACATATATATACAGATACATATATACGACGGGCTTCTTTCAGTTTCCGTCTACCAAATCCACTCACAAGGCTTTGGTCGGCCCGAGGCTATAGTAGAAGACACTTGCCCAAGGTGCCATGCAGTGGGATTGAACCTGGAAGCATGTGGTTGGTAAGCAAGCTACTTACCACACATCCACTCCTGCGCCTATTCACAACCAGGTTTAAATAGTTGCAAGTTTCGAAACAGTTTTCATCTCTTGGGTGAAATTTTATTAGTTGAAATTGTGTGATTAAATCCAACGATTCTATGTTGCGTTAATGTTTCTTGAAATTTCGCTAAAGAATTTGGCGGTAGATTCAGAGCCATTATAAAAAGAAGCAGAGAAACAGAAACTGTCATTTTGGCATATTCTATCTGAAATACTTATAACATCTGAGATAATTATTCCACTTTCACTTACAAGTACGAGAATTGTTGACCAGGTCTTCTTGACCATTTAAATGGCAGCAACTACGACAACAGGTACTTCATCCATCCAGCTGTAGTAATTTCAGTAGCCATAATTAGGGATGTGTGTGTGTGTGTGTGTGTGTGTGTGTGTGTGTGTGTGTGTGTGTGTGTGTGTGTGCTTGTGCGTGTGTACATTTACTTTTAATACGTTCCTGAACGCTGGAATTTGCTGCAGGATTTTGTCAGGAAGAACAATTTTTTCCCTATAGACTTAGCGTGTAAAAGCAGACCAAGCTTGAAACGACGTTAGTGGACGTGCAGACACGGAATTTTTGGCGTAATTTCGCCTCTTCAGTGGTAGATACCACGTCGGTCATATTTATATATTATTGCTCCGATCTTGGACCCCATACTTTTAGATAAAAGTGGCAATTTAAACAGAATTAAAAAGCAAGCATATAATGAATTTATCACGAAAGAAAAAAAAGGAATTCTAAAAACGAAAAATGTTCTAAACAATTTAAATGAAAAGTGTTATAAATTAGTTAATAAAGCGGAAAGGATGAAGCCCTTTTGAGCTGAAGATCCCCCATTTTGACATTATTGATCATAAGCAAGATTTTCTGGAAAACCCAGCTGTTAGACTCATTAGTCCAAATCTGATACTAGTTTATAAGTGGAAACTAGGTAAAAGCAAAAGTCCCGAAAGTGAAAAATTGTATAAAACTATCAATTCGTGGGAGGTGATACAATGATTGGTTATGTTTCAAAATAAATTGAAAACTTCTTTCTTACAAGTCGACATTAAAAGCTATCATACATCCATTAAATATATATATATATCACTGGCACTCCGTCGGTTACGACGATGAGTGTTCCATTTGATCAGATCAACGGAACAGCTTGCTTGTGAAATTTAACGTGCGAGTGGCTGAGCACTCAACAGACACGTGTACCAGTAACGTAGTTCTCGGGGAGATTCGGCGTGACACAGAATGAGACATAGCTGACCCTTTGAATTACAGTTGCAGTTCATTTTTGCCGGCTGAGTGGATTGCAGCAACGTGAAATGAAATTTCTTGCTCAAGGATACAATGCGCCACATATATATTATATATATATATATCCTTTAAGTTCGTTTACGGGAAACGTTTTAAATATGCATATAAGAGCTCCTATTCCATTATGCTAAGAACACGGACTATGATCTTAAGAAACATGTGATTTGTGGAAACGCGCATAGCGATGCATTAAAATATTAAATTTTCAGATTAAATTCTGTTTTGTCCGAGGTGCTAACGATTCTGCTATATATATATTATATATATATATATATATATATATATATATATGAACACCTAAAATTTTTCATTAAATCCAAAGAAGAAGAAACGCAGCAAGAAACAGAAGTTGCCGACCAAACTGGCTTGACTTTGGAACGGCTGGCCAAGCTCTGCAACCTGGCTAAAGGATTGAAAG
>NC_043002.1:81697257-81712257 GCF_006345805.1 Octopus sinensis | reverse complement strand
CCATTAAGTAAAATATGCACGTGCTTAGGGCATCAAGGCAAGGGTGGTTGGGGGTGGGCGGGAGGTTGAGCACCACAGAAATAGTAAATGGTTTACGGTACAAAAGAAATTACTTTAAAACTTGCTAAAATAATATTCGAAGTGGTTTAATATATGATCGGAAATATAATTTCGAAGTGTTTACGGTGTCATGGCGGGTATCTGATGAAAGACTTTGCAATTAAGAAAAATGTCGGAGAAAACTTTTCAAATATAAATCTAATGGAAGTTATACAAAAATAAGCAATATTTTCCATCTTACTGTTAGTTTTGTTTCATTTTGAGAGAAAAAAAAATTCATGGTTTATTATTGTTTGTATGTTGAATGACATATGCGTAGGAGTGGCTGTGTGGTAAGTAGCTTGCTTACGAACCACATGGTTCCGGGTTCAGTTCCACTGTGTGGCACCTTGTAAGTAGATCTGGTAGACGGAAACTTTTTATATATAAATATATATATATATATATATATATAACTAATGTAGGATAAAATTTTTTTCGGCAAAAAATTTTTTTATCAATGGCCAGCATATCAAAAAATACCTTTAAAGGTTAAATTTATAAATAGTTTACAAAATAAGGGCAGAAGAAAAATTCTAATGCCAAATATGCCGAAAGAAAGGCAAAAATTGTCAAATAACCATTATAATTTATGCGTCCCGAAATAAACCGATAGAAATTTCTAAAAAATTCGTTATTACCGTATTGGTCCAATTTCGGGGTTAATTCATAGAATTTTCCCCTCCACAGCGGCAAATACTTGAGATATAAGTGAAATACTTTCTCATACCCATGGAAAAAGCAAGCACCAAGTCCCGAGCAGACCTAAGTACCCCAAATATATCCTAAATAGAAAATCTTCGGCACATCTCGAGACACGTGTGATTCGAACTAGAAACTTTCACAGAGTGACAGAATCCGGAAGTGAACACTATTCAATTTATAACTAATGTAGGATAAAAAATTTTTCGGGAAATTTTCGATTTATTTCGAGACGCATAAATCATAATGGTTATTTAACAATTTTTGTCTTTCTTTCGGCATATTTGGCATTAGAATTTTTCTTCTGCCCTTATTTTGTATATATATATATATATATATATATATATGTGTGTGTGTGTGTGTGTGTGTGTGTGTGTGTGTGTGTGTGTGTGTGTGTGTGTGTGTGTGTGTATACGTTTGTGTGTCTGTGTTTGTTCCCCCAACATCGCTTGACAACCGATGCTGATGTGTTTACGTCCCCGTAAACTTGGCGTTTCGGTAAAAGAGACCGATAGAATAAGTACTAGGCTTCCAAAGAATAAGTCCGCGGTCGATTTGCTCGACTAAAGGCGGTGCTCCAGCATGGCCACAGTCAAATGGCTGAAACAAGTAAAAGAGTAAACAGAGTAAAGAGTATGTATGGGGACACCAAAATCTTTTAAATGCTTAGAGCCTGTATGGGTCTTAATCTGGCCCTGGTCATGGAATTTAGTGCTTATCACACTTTATGACTCCTTTACTGACTTTTAAGACTGGTGCCAGTGGGAGCGGGACGTTATCCTTAAAACGGAGATATAGCTTGACCGATTGCAACAGAGTAGACCTCGCGAAAAGCACCCGAGGTGCTGGTTGGGTGTTAAACCGCGTGATGAACACCCAATAGGCTAAGGTCAGATTTGAATAGATTTTCATAACTTGTTGACATCTCTGGTTCCGTGGTTCGACTCTCTCCATAACCTTCCTCTTCAACTACATTACTCTCTCTTTTCTCTTTTACCGAACCGCTAAGTAACGGGGACATAAACACACCAGCATCGGTTGTCAAGCAATGCTAGGGGGACAAACACAGACACACAAACACAGACACACAAACACACACACGCATATATATATATATATATATATATATAATATATATATATATAATATATATATATATGTATATATATATATATATATATATATATATACATATATACGACGGGCTTCTTTCAGTTTCCGTCTACCAAATCCACTCACAAGGCTTTGGTCGGCCCGAGGCTATAGTAGAAAACACTTGCCCAAGGTGCCACGCAGTGGGACTGAACCCGGAACCATGTGGTTGGTAAACAAGCTACTTACCACACAGCCACCTCTGCGCCTATGTTCTTCTTTTCTTTTTTTCTTATTTTGTTTTCTTGACAAAGGAGCAAGTGAAAGAACTTGACAGACGTGATTTGAAAGTAATGACTGCGTATAAACAGAACGAAGAGATTGATAAAAAAGTTTAAAAGATTAAGAATAAAATATGGGTGATAATGGACGAAAGGTGGTATACCAAGGACATGAGAACAGTACTTACTGGAAAACAAAAAAGCAGAGACGTTATTGGACTTATTCGATACGAATATAAAAAATACTGAAATGTGCTTTGAGTTCAAAGTTATGCCGAAAACCGTAAAATTCGATGACTTGGTGGAAACACATATCGATTAAAAAAAAAAGTATAAATATAATAATACATACATGAACATAAGAACAGTAAAATGGAACTGCGAGCTTTTGGGGGCTCGTAAACCATTACATTTTTTCATTCGATTTTATTGTCATACACATTTTCCTTTATTCATTTTATGTACCCCACGTTTTGTGTTGTCCGTCTTCGTATTGTCCCCTCTTCTTTTAGGCTACATGCCAATAATAAAGATATAAAGGTCGGATTTGAATAGAGAACTCTGTCAGCCGGAGCCAATACTTATTTCTTTATTACCCACAAGGGGCTAAACACAGAGGGGACAAACAAGGACAGACATAGGTATTAAGTCGATTATATCGACCCCAGTCCGTAACTGGTACTTATTTAATCGACCCCGAAAGGATGAAAGGCAAAGTCGACCTCGGTGGAATTTGAACTCAGAACGTAACGGCAGACGAAATACCTATTTCTTTATTACCCACAAGGGGCTAAACACAGAGGGAACAAACAAGGACAGACATAGGTATTAAGTCGACTATATCGACCCCAGTCCGTAACTGGTACTTATTTAATCGACCCCGAAAGGATGAAAGGCAAAGTCGACCTCGGCGGAATTTGAACTCAGAACGTAACGGCAGACGAAATACCACTAAGCATTTCGTCCGGCGTGCTAACGATTCTGCCAGCTCGCCGCCCTAATACTGAAGGGCAGCCACATGCAGCCCGACAGCTCTTACGAGGACCCTAGTTGATCCGATCAATGGAACAGCTTGCTCGTGATTTGAACGTGCAAGTAGCTGAGTAAGTAGCTCTCAAAGGGCCGGCTTTGTCACATTCTGCATAACGCCGAATCTCCGTGAGAACTATATTTAGGGTACGCGTGTCAGTGGAGTGCTCAGTCGCTTGCTCTTTAATTTCAGGAGTACGTTGCTCCGTTGATCGGATCAACTGGGATACTCGCCGTCGTAACTGACGGAGTGCCACTTTTTATTTTTTATTTTTACTTTTGAAGGTGTCGGATGATCTGTCTGGTAGCAACAGTTCTCACACGCACCCTAAGTTGAAGTCCTACCGAGGTCAACTTTAATTTTCATCCTTGAGGGATCGATAAATGAAGTACCAGCTGAGTGCTGGTAAGTCTTTTCTCTCTCTCTGTCTCTCTTTCTCTCTCCCCCAGTTGTTGTATTTTGAATGCTCTCCTGGATCAGGAATGAGCGGGCTGTGAGGGTATCTATGGCTGCTCGCATAGACACCTAAAAAAATTACCAAAAGCTTGTATCATGCAATGAAGCCCATGGTCGACTCTGAGTGAACGCTATTGTTTATTGTTTTGCTTCAGGTTAACCCTCAACAAACTGAACTATGATCCAGCTGAGACACGCTCGTCTCTTGTTTTCCACATACTATGTAGCTAAGACAATATTCAAAGCAACATTCTTTCTTAAAGCAGAGTGTAAGATTTGAGGCACATTTGCTGCTATTTCTACCACGTTTAAGTGACCCTATAGACTACTTTCTTGTAACTTTGTCTCTTCCCCTTCAAAAAATGGTGTTTTACAAATCTCGATATTTTGTCGAAAAAAAAAAAAAACCTGCACATTTTTTAATCCACCTTTTTAAAGGACAGGCTTTAGTCTGTGGGGACAACTATTTGATGATACAAACGAGGCGAAAATTACTGTGAAGAAGTGAGTGCAGTAGTGCTCACATGAATCTTTTCGAAGAGGACACCAGAGTTACATTCAGTAAATGCGTAAATGTTTCGCCTGTGATGGAAACTGTTAAACAGAATCTGTTTAAAGGAAAACTTACTCTACCAACGTGTGCAATTTAAACGGCTCTTTATCAGTTTATAGAAATGTTATTGTTCACTTTTGCATTACCTTCAGTACAATCCTTTTAGAATATTTTTTAAATATAAAACAGCTTATATAAGAATTCGGGAACCGCAGCAATAATTACACGTAGCGATTACTATGACGTAATCATAGTTTCAAAGTTTATTCATACGGAGATGTAGTACTTGCATATTAAGTCTTTCTTTTGAGTTGTGATCGTGTGCTGAAACTTAATCGATTGAAGCGTGGAAGGCACAAGTTAGCCATTCCGAAACACACAAAAACTGTCAGCTTCGCTTAAAACATTTATTTCTAATATGGTGTCAGAAATTTCGTCGCTCGAAACTGTGACCTTATTGACTGGCAAAATAAAATTGCTGCAAAACTTTGTCAGTGAACTGGTTGTAGTTTCGAGCGACGAAAATTTTGACTCCATATTACAAATACATGCTTAAATGAAGTTGATGGTCTTAAAATATATTTTATAATCACAAAACAGTATATTTTAGAATTTATTGATTCTATAGCATGTGGTGATTATTAAGATTAAAGTAACTTCATTAACGCGCTTCCGTTTTGTAATAGAGGTTAAGGTCACGCGAATACATAGAAGTTTTGCAAGATTATTCTCAGATTCCAACCCGTCTGTGACCGCCTCTGGATTCTCTGATACGAATATTCCATTTTGTAGTGATATAAATTAAAACCTTACTTCAAAATTTGATGTTGATTTATGTTCTAAATACTAGTTTAGTAGAAAAGAGTATAGACTCCCTTCAGTCATGAATGACCATGGGGATTGCACTTAGAAAGTTGCCCTCCGAAGCACAAGTCCGAGCAAGGTTGTTTATGGAAGAGCAGCAGTTGCCCATGCAGCCCAACTTCCTCTCTCTACGCCAATGGTGTTATGCAAGGGAAAGGCAAAGGCCGATACAGTTTGGCGCCAGTGGTATTGCAAATCATTTCTACAGCTGAGTGTACTGGAGCAATGTGAAATAAAGTGTCTTGCTCAAGATCAACAACACATAGCCCGGTCCGGAAATCGAACTCACTAACTCACGATTACGAACCCAACGCTCTAACCACTGAGCCATGTGCCCTCACTAGTAAGATTATTTTACTAAATTTTTTATTAGGCGCAGGCAACGCCGTGTAGTTAAGAATCTTGCTTTGACCCTCATGGTTTCGGGTTCAGTCTCACTGCTCAACAACTTGGGTAAATGCCTTCTACTCTAGCTCCAATTTGACCAATGCAGTGAGCAGTGGCGGTTCGTAGATAAAATTATTTGGGGTGCTGCTTCAGAAAATTTTTAATTTATGCATAAACTAGATCGGTTCACGTTTTAGTTTCAAAAATCCCCCCTAAATCACAAAATAAGCGGGGTGGGGGAATCTGCCCTATTTTTCAAATTCTGGCAGCAACACTGAAGCTGAAAGCAGGATAATAATCTAATCCTACACTTTATCACATTCAAGAATATAAACACATTTTTAAGCACAACACATGCGGAGTCAAAAAGAAACACTACCTTGCACGGGCACTGCGCGAAGGATAGTCTCTCTCGTCCTAGCGTGAAGCTTCCAATCTCGGACAGGTGAGCATGCGCACAACAGCCAAACACCGCGCCACTGGAACAGTGAAGCGCACAAGCTACTGTAATTAAGCTTAAGGAGTTTATAATGTACAAGTATAAAAGAATTAAAGAAAAATAAAAGGACATATTGAATGTTATCGATAAATAGTGGGAAAAGAGGGTGCTGTAGTTCCGCAGTGCCTATACACGAGTCACAACTGGCAGTGAGCGAATTTGTAAGGCGAAAACTGTACCGCTTGACAACCGGCAAAAGAAAAAAAAACAACAAAAAACCCAAAACAAAAATCAATGGAAGAAGTACCTATTTCTTTATTACCCACAAGGGGCTAAACATAGATGGTACAAACAAGGACAGACATAGGTATTAAGTCGATTCCATCGACCCCAGTGCGTAACTGGTACTTAATTTATCGACCCCGAAAGGATGAAAGGCAAAGTCGACCTCGGCGGAATTTGAACTCACAGCGTAACGACAGACGAAATACGGCTACGCATTTCGCCCGGCGTGCTAACGTTTCTGCCAGCTCGCCGCCTTCTGCCAGCTCGCCGCCTTCTGCCAGCAGGCTTTAAAAATATGTACTGGGTTCAATTTGCTTGACTAAAAAACCCTAGATGGGCATTATCCGATAACAGGAACAAGTAAAATATAAAAAAGATAAAACATATAATAATTCAATGAATGGATAGTCCAGTTGATCGAACATCTGCAACACTCATCCTCGAAACTGACGGATATCCATTTATGCGTTTATCTAATTTATTTATTTATTTATATATTTTTTTATTCAATATTTAGAAAGGAGTGGAGTTTTACTTCCTAACAATTCAGTAGGTAGCTAATAAAAGACTTTACCTTTGATACTGTTGTAGTAGTCAGAGCAATCCCCGACCGCACCGAATTATGATCAAAAGCATTCCAGCCTTGCCCATCGCTCGTATATTTTCTTTCCTTTTAGACTGTGTACCACGGAATAAATAACTAAGAGACGCCATCCGTGTTAAAAACAATAGCTGTTTGATGTTGCTGTGATGTTGCTCTTGGTGTTGTTATTGTTTTTGTTGTATAACCCTCGGCCTACCCGATCGAGCAGTCCTATCATCAAAAGGCATTTCCGACGTTGCCTAGCCTATCTTTTTAGGGGTTATCTCGGTGTACATTACCTAACTTGTCCTTCCTCCATTTTTTTTTCGAAGTTGCTGCGGTATGGTTTATATACTTCCTCCATTTTCGCAAAACACACACACACACCACACACACACACACACACACACACACACGCACACACACTTTAAAACAACACCACATGCATACCTTCACGTATGCACACATTCACAATACACATACACACAAATAATACGTACGCACACTTTGATACGTGCACACGCATTGACATATACGCGGGTTGACATATACACGCATTGACATACATGCATAGAAACGCACACATGCATAACCAATGACACCAATTGATACATACACATTCCATCACATACTCTTCCCCCCTCCCTTTCTTTCTCTCTCTCTCTCTCTCACACACACACTTCCTTTATGCTTTGTGGTTGGCTGACTCCGTAATAAAGGAACAAATTGCTGATGTACTTTTTAGTCCATGGTATGGTGCTAAGAGGCCCGGATAAACCATTAAACCGCATCCAGTGGTAAGGCTGCAGTTCGGGAGTGCGGGACTTAGGGGGCGTATGGAGTTACATTTAGGTTACCCCCTTATTCCATTCCCAGTCTTGCTCTAACCCGGGATTGGTAGTACTCCACAAGGGCCCCAATTTAGGATCAAACAGCTGAACATAGTCCTGTAGTTTAAGATATACAGGACTCGGAAATGGGTTTGTTCCTATTTGCATCACTCAAGCCCACCAGCGTGTAGGAATTGATGTCATGTGAATCTTCAGATTTCGACTCGAGAGGTTTGTGTGACATGAATAACAGAGTAACGCTGGTAAGCATAGCACATGAAGAGAGAGAGAGAGAGAGAGAGAGAGAGAGAGAGAGAGAGAGAGAGAGAGAGAGAGAGAGAGAGAGAGACGGGGAGGGAGAAGAACGAGAAATAGGGAGTTGAACGAGAGTGGGAGAAATAGACACTAGTATATATATATATATATATATATATATATATTATACACTACCATATATATATATATACATATATATTCGTGTGTTTGTTTCTACATATATATATGGATGTGTGTGTATATATATATATATATATATATATATATATACATATATATTTGTGTGTTTTTTTCTACATATATATATATATATGGATGTGTGTATATATATATATATTATATATATATATATGTGTGTAGAAACAAACGCACGTATGTATATATATATATATATATACATATATATATATACATTTATATATAGAAACAAACACGTATATATATATATGTAGAAACAAACACACGTATGTGTGTGTGTGTATGTGTGTGTGTGTACGTACATATGTATATATAAATATGCATGTATATATTCTTACATGTAACACTCCAGTAATTTAATACACATACATACAGAGACAGATAGATAGATGCATATATACATCCGTAGATAAGTACGTAGAGGTCAAAAGGGACATTGTTATTGTATTCAACATCAAAGGAAATTAAAACATGAATTAAGAGATCTAAAATATGTAAGCTCACTATTATATCTTTTATCTTTTACTTGTTTCCAGTTATAGGACGGTAGCCATGCTGGAGCACCGCCTTAAAGGGGGATTCGAACAAATCCGCCTCAACTGTTCCATTTATATGCGTGCATGGATGGCCATCTACATGCGTGACTGTTCGTGAGTGCGCGCGTGTATAATTACGTGTGTGTGTGTGTGTGTGTGTGACTTGCAAGCACTTTAAGGTCGATTGACTTAATAAGGTCGTTGCGCAATAATGCAATCACCAGGTCGTAGTTTCGATTCTGCTGCGTGGGATGTTTCACTCGATCGATCCCCGTATCTTTTGTGCGAAATTAATTAGTAAAAGCTCGTCGGCTAATTCAAAAAGTGATCTTTTCGGTTTGAACGGCAGTTCTTAAAATAATTTCTAGGTAACTAAAAAATTTAAAACTTCGTAGACTGGTAGAATGTGTTTATAAAACATCTTTTTCTCTTGGCTTTATCGAGAAAATTCTATAGTTTGTAAGCTATTTGTTGTTTTTTTTCTTCAATTTCTGCAATTTCAACCAATCAGTGACGTCTATTGAGGTAAAAAAAAACATTCTGTGCCGTATGAATATGTCCCTCATTTAAGAAACAGATTGGGTTTATTTACATTTGTGAAGAAAAAAAGATATTCTTCTCCCTAACCCTAACCCTAACCCTAACCCTAACTAACCCTAAAACAGATTGAAATGCAATAGATCGATACTAGGATCATAATTATGGGTGACAATTTCATATGACACCGCTAGAAAAAACTGCCGTTCAAACCGAAAAGATCCTCAAAAAGTTACACTAGGACTCTCTTTCCGTCTCTCTCTCCCTCTTTCTCTCTCTCTCTCTTTCTCTCTCTCACTCTACCTCACACACATTGGCGATGGATCTCTGCGTGACACAGTGTGTGTGCGCGCACGCGTGCACCTGTGTGTATGTGTGAGTACCTGTATGTGTGTGTGGTGTGTGTGAAGGCGTACGGTCTAGTGGTTAGGCTGATGCACTAACGACGCTAGATCGTGGTTCGATTCCCAGACCAGGGAGTGTTGTGTTTCCTGAGCAAAACAATTCATTTCTCCAAGCACCCGTTTTTGATTAGGAGTGGAGAATGTTGGCTGCTCACCTAACCAGCAGGCTGACGCCATTCGAAGGCTAAATTGATGCAAAGAACATTGTGACCAGCGATGTATACCATCATCTGATAGTCTTGTTGGACACGTGATCACGATATATGCATGTGTGTGCGTATTACATGATATGTCTATATGTATGTGTGTGTGTGTGTGTATATATATATATATATATACATACTCTTTTACTCTTTTACTTGTTTCAGTCATTTGACTGTAGCCATGCTGGAGCATCGCCTTTAGTCGAGCAAATCGACCCCAAGACTTATTCTTTGTAAGCCTAGTACTTATTCTATCAGTCTCTTTTGCCGAACCGCTAAGTTTCGGGGACGAAAACATGCCAGCATCGGTTGTCAATCGATGTAGGGTGGGGAGACAAACACAGACACACAAACACACAAACACACCACACACACACACACACACATATATATATATATACATATGCATATATATGATGGGCTTCTTTCAGTTTCCGTCTACCACTCACAAGACTTCGGTCGGCCGGAGGCTATAGTAGAAGTCACTTGGCCAAAGTGCCACGCAGTGGGACTGAACCCGGGACTATGTGGTTGGTAAGCAAGCTACTTACCACACAGCCACTCCTGTATAGTGAAAAGTACGTGAACACACGAGGGAAAAATAACAGGACAAAATATCAAGAGAAGATAACTCCTCATCAGTTGTGGCACTGTTTATTACTCCTATTTCATGCTTTTAACGACACTACAGGGATTTTCAGAAGACAGCAACATCCAGAAATTTTTAAAATAGAAAATTTATGGAGAGTTAGAGCGTCGAACTAACAAAGAACGACAGAGTGGACGTACAAAGTAAGCATTCGACGAAGACAAACATTAAGGGCCGTTAGGTCAAGACGAATTGTAATGAATAACGCCTGTATAATAAGCTCCTATGTGAATATGGTCGGCTACAGCTAGTGATTCCAACTTGCAACAAAAGTTTTATGGGATCGTACCGAGCTGTACCGACCTAACGTAAGATAATAATAATAATGATGATGATGATGATGTGATGATGATGATGATGATGATGATGATGAAGATTATTATTTTTATTGTAATTGATGGAGATGGAACATTCGTTACTTCCAACTTTAATGCTATATCACCTGTAGATATGAATGCATGAACAAAGTCCCACCTGATGTCTATGGATATTAGAGATTGTATTGTAATCATCCCAAATTGTCGAAACGCGTGTAGCAATATATTGAAATAATCATAAATTCCACCCATGGATTATTATCTATATACATATATATACATATCTATATATATGTGTATACATATATATCCACATACATATATACTTACATCTATCTATCTATCTATCTATCTATCTATCTATCTATCTATCTATCTATCTATCTATCTATCTATCTATCTATCTATCTATCTATCTATCTATCTATCTTCCTACATACACATACATTTCTATATATACCTGCGCACATATCTATCTATATACGCAAACCCATATTTGTATGTGTAGATATATATGTATATATATATGTATATATAATATATGTATATGCATATATATATAGATATATATATATTATATATATATATATATTATATATATATTATATATATATATATATATATATGTATATATATATACTAGCACTATGACCCGGTAACGCCGGGTACTGTCCAAATCTCCGACCAATCACATACAGCTAGCTGGCATTCAATTGGCGTATCAAGTTTCGGGCATTTTGATTGGGTTTTGGATAGAAAATTCACAAAAAAGTCAGTTCTATTGATTTTTTAATGGCTTTGCGGGGGTGACTGGGGGAAATGTAAAGATGTGCACGACCACCCTTGGACGGTTTTGAATGACCATAGAAAGTGCGAGCCCTCTAACTGAAAAATTGTGGATTTGTATAAAGGACACACACACAGACATTTTGCCGTTTATATATATACTAGCAGTATCGCCCGACGTTGCTCGGGTTTGTAAGGGAAATAACTATATAAGCATTTTTAGAGAGTTATAGCCAAAAAATAGCAAAAAAATGCATTAAAAATTGAAAAAAAATTAAGGTAAATTATTTTTTTAAATCGTTGACACATCGTAGATATCTTTAGAGAGTTACTTCCCTTATATAAAAGCGAAAAAAATGCATTAAAATGGAAAAATATGATGGTAAATTTTTTAAAAATCGTAGACTCATCGTAGACGCGCGCTAATACCCAGAAGGGCTCGATATGAATCACGACTATAAGATACCCGCTTTTGGTTCAACTGCACCGCAAAATGTGGGAGTAGTTACGAATCTAAATCGTAGGAGACAGACACACAACTTCACTCTTATATAAAGATGCTTTTTTTTTTCAGTCATAGAGTTAGATTTATGAAGGTATTCAGTAGAAAATCCTTCGAATTCTGACTCGCTGCTTGATATAATGAAATTCGTATCCATTTTTTGTCAGAATTACAAATTTTGAAAACACAATAGGAACAAATTTCGGAAAAAATCTCCCATAATTCACGGAATTAAAATTACACTTCGATTTTTGTACAAAACTGTATTTGAAGTGTTTACAAAGTATAATACGTGTTTTCACGAATGTACTAAAGAGATTACTCTCTGATATTCTCATTTAAATATGAATAGGTAAATTCGGGCGGTTTGGTAACGAAAGGGTTTATATAAGTGTCGTCTGTTTATACATAAACACTGTTTCATACTTTGAGTTTAGTCTTCCTCAAATCACTCTGTCGCTATTTACTCTCTTCCAAGAACATTTTCACTCACTCTTATCTGTTAGCTTGCCATACATTTTACTCATGTATCTATCAGCATGATAGACAGAAACAAATATTACATCTAGTTTCACTTTATTCGTTGCACACTGTGTGTGTGCGTTTGCGTGTGCTGTAAACCAGACTAAGAAAAGCATTTGACATACACACCAGAATGTGAGTTTTCTGTAAATTTTGCTTAATTGGAGTTTAAATTTTAAAAACTGGACCTGGCAAAACCCGATGCATTCTACTCTTAAAAATGCTAGGTAAATTGTAATTGAAGAAATCCTATATTGTAGATTTCTATAACTGACAAAGGGAGGCAGATAAAATCTGCCTTTTATAATAAGAGATATATATATACATACATACATATCTTCAACTGATAATGCAGGATTTTCTTCAAGTAATACCTCAAGGTGCATATCATCAAACTCAACTGGATGTCTTGTTCGATGCAGAAATCTCCACTTTTTGCAAACCATCTGCAAACCAAGCATTCTTTCGCATAAACTGAATGTATATTTCGAGTCGCTTCTGCTGCAGAGTTATATACATACATACATACATACATACATACATACATACATACATACATATACATACGTGGGGACACAGACAAACGTGCACATATATGAATGTATACACACACACACATATATATATACACACATATATGTGTGTATGTAAGCATGTGCGTATAAGTACGCATGTATCTATCTATCTATCTATCTATCTATCTATCTATCTATCTATCTATCTATCTATCTATCTATCTATCTATCTATCTATATATATATATATATATATATACACATACACGTACGTGTCCATATATGTATGTATGTATGTATGTATGTGTGTATGTATGTATGTATGTATGTGAATGCTTGCTTATGTAATAAACACATATAGCTCTCTACATGCCCTCTTTTCTCATCTTTTCTCATTCACTGTATGTTGATTGTGATTGAGGTCACGATGGTACTAAGTGCAACTCGGGGGAGTTCCATACTCATCATTAATGTTAATATTCATATCGTGGCGTGTTTACTCTGTGTGACGTATATATGAGAGGCAGCTGGGTGGGATGTCAGTTTCGAATGTCGAACTATCTGTAAATGTGCTTTTGTATATGGTGCTTTTGTGTATACAGCAGGGGTTGAGGGCGGCGGCGGCGGTGGTGGTGGTGGTGAGAATTTATGACTATACTTGTATATCACTCCTTTCATGTATTCATGTATGTATGTGGCTGTGGATGCGTGTATGTGTGTTTGTGTGTGTGTGTGTGTGAGTTCTTGCCTCTCTGTTCACGCTTGCCTGTATTTTCAAGTACCCCTCTCTATCAGTATCTATCTATCTATCTATCTATCTATCTATCTATCTATCTATCTATCTATCTATCTATCTATCTATCTATCTATCTATCTATCTAAGTGTAGAAATATAGTATCTATAATTAAACCTATCAATATAAAATCACAAATATGTATGACAGGTGTAGGCGTGTCTTTGAGGTAAGAAGCTTGCTTCACAACCACGTGGTTCCGAGTTTAGTCCCACTGCGTAGCATCTCGGGCGAGTGTGTCTTCTCTACTATAGCCATTTCGTATATATATCACGTGATCCCATAAGTTCTGTCCGAATTTTGAATAAAGAAAACAAGTGATCAAATGTTATATTTAATTGAAATTTAATCATCAATGTTCTTTCCCTGATTATCTATGACTTCCATCTATTTACAAGCTTTTTAATCCCATCAATGTAAAACTCTTTTGGTTTCAAAGTGAAGAACTCTGAAATGTCAGTTTCGACCTCCTCCTGGCTTGCGAAAGTTATGTCTCCCAAATGATTCTGTAAACTACGAAACAAATGGTAGTCTGAAGGAGCTAGGTCGGGGAAAATAAGGTGGATGAGGAATTTTTTCCCAACCAAGCTCTTCGACCTTCTGTCATGTGATCTTTGCAGTGTGGGGTCGCGTATTGTCCTGATGAAACATCACTCCTTTTCGATTCACTAAAGCAGGTTTTTTTTTCTTCTTCAAAGCTTGGTTCAAACGCTCTAATTGCTGACAGTAGACATGCGCATTGATTGTTGCATTAGGTGGTAACAATTCAAAGTGAATTACTCCTTTGCAATCGCACCAAATAGAGAGAACTTTTTTCCCCACGAAGTTCCCTTCTCGGTTGTGGTTGAGCTTTTCCTTTTTACCAAGCGACTGTTTACGACGTTTAACATTTCGATAGACGATCCATTTTCGTCACCAGTCAAAAGTCTATCCAAAAAGGGTGAAATGAGTTCGCGAGAATGGAGAGAAGAGCAGATGTCAACTCGAGATTTACGGTTGCTTTCGGACAATTCATGAGGTACCCATTTTCCAAGTTTAGGAACCTTTCCAAGTTGTTGAAGATGACGATGAACAGTCGTATTGTTTGAACTAAGCTTTATTGCCAATTCTTCAGCTGATAATGCAGGATTTTCTTCAAATAATACCCCAAGGAGCATATC
>NC_043002.1:81674757-81694757 GCF_006345805.1 Octopus sinensis | reverse complement strand
AATGCTCGATTGAAAGAAAATTTTAATGAGTTGAGAAAATGAAAAAATATTTAAATATATATTTATTCAACCATATATTTTTTCATTTTCTCAATTCATTAAAATTTTCTTTCAATCGAGCATTCTGCATTTTTACAATTTTTCATTGCTTATCATTTCTCCACGTGCGGTCAACACAACCCCACCATTTATTGACCTATATATATATATATATATATATATATGTATATATATATATATATGTATATGCATATATATGCGCGTGTATATATATATATATAATTAATATCCCATTTGACGGGCATTATGTAATAGATTTTTTCTACTCTCTGTATAGAATTCCTTGGTCGTTAATTATTTTTCGCTATGAAAACAAATAACTTAATTCAAAACACAGACAAACACAGACAAACACATACAAACACACACACACACACACACCACACACACACACACACATATATATATATATATATGTATACTCAAAAATAATTCACGTAGGTATAGAGGGAAAAACAACGAAAGATCACTCGTACATCGATTACTTGAGAACACCGTTTCTGGATTATTATTGACTATATATATATATATACATATAAGCAATGAAAAATTGTAAAAATGCAGAATGCTCGATTGAAAGAAAATTTTAATGAGTTGAGAAAATGAAAAAATATTTAAATATATATTTATTCAACCATATATTTTTTCATTTTCTCAATTCATTAAAATTTTCTTTCAATCGAGCATTCTGCATTTTTACAATTTTTCATTGCTTATCATTTCTCCACGTGCGGTCAACACAACCCCACCATTTATTGACTATATATATATATATATATATAATATATGTATATTATATATATATATGTATATGCATATATATGCGCGTGTATATATATATATATAATTAATATCCCATTTGACGGGCATTATGTAATAGATTTTTTCTACTCTCTGTATAGAATTCCTTGGTCGTTAATTATTTTTCGCTATGAAAACAAATAACTTAATTCAAAACACAGACAAACACAGACAAACACATACAAACACACACACACACACACACACACACACACACACATAAAGACACTAGTATGCAGTAAACAGAATAACAACAAAACTCACCACCACCACCGCCACCACCACCACCACCACCACCATCACCACAACAACAACAACCAGCACGACGACCACGACGACCCTTACCACCACAACGGCGACCCTTACCACCACCACCACCACCACCACCACCACCACCACCACCAGTACATCGCTGATATAAATTACTTATTCCTCATCTGCCCCTGCAACCCACATTCCAGATATAACAATAATTGAAGAATTATAACAACAATAACAATGGAAGGTTAAGGTTAACAGCACAGTGCAATTAGTGCAATGTCAAATAACATGACGTAATGTGAATTCAGTACAATAACCTAGCTAGCCATATACATAAATAGCTATATGTGTATAAATAAGTATGAGTGTGCGCGCGCGTGTATATTCCGATATATATATATATATATATATATATATATCTTTTACTCTTTCACTTGTTTCAGTCATTTGACTGTGACCATGCTGGAGCACCGCTTTTAGTCGAGCAAATTGACCCCAGGACTTATTCTTTGTAAGCCTAGTACTTATTCTATCGGTCTCTTTTGCCGAACCGCTAAGTTACGGTGACGTAAACACACCAGCATCGGTTGTCAAGTGATGTTGGGGGGACAAACACAGACACACAAACATACACAAACACACACACACACACACACACACACACACATATATATATATATATATATATATACACATATATACGATCGGCTTCTTTTCAGTTTCCGTCAACAAAATCCACCCACAAGGCTTTGGTCGGCCCGAAGCTATAGTAGAAGACACTTGCCCAAGGTGCCACGCAGTGGGACTGAACCCGGAACCATGTGGTTGGTAAACAAGCTACTTACCACACAGCCACTCCTATATATACACAAATTTTCTACTTTTTATATTTTTGAAATATTTTCGTTTGTTGTGTTTTTGTCAATTATATATATATATATAGGCCGCAGGAGTGACTGTGTGGTAAAAAGCTTCCATTCGGTCGCACGACGTGGTCGGATTTTTTGTGCTGTTAAGCGTTTTGCTATTGATGGATTCCTTTGTTTGGATTATTAGCGTTGTTGTGTTTGTTGATCTGTATTTATTTTTACTATTCCCCGGTATACCGGGAAATAGGAACTGTTTAATATATTTCTGTGGCCATTGTGACATTGTATTTTGAATTTTATGTAAAAATTCAAACTGTTTTTAAATCGTTTTAGACTTAGTTTTTGTGTCCCACCCTCAGCGGTGGGTGGCTTTGGAACTATTATCCTCTATTAGAGGAAAAATTATTATAGGCTTCCACTTTAAGCGGCAGCGATATCTTTGTGCTTATTGAATTAATTTCGACCAAGTATTCGGTCGAAATTATTAAAGAAAAATGCACTCTCAAAAAGAGTGGTGTTGATGTTGGCGGAGGGTCCTGTGAAGCTGCTCGGAGTCTGGGTAGGTCCAGACCTCCAGATACAGAAAAATTGGAGTGAGGTGGCCAGCAAGGTGACTGCTCTGACCCAGACATGGTCTGGGCGGGCTTTATCCTTGCTAGGGAGGGCGGAGGTGGTGCAAATGTTTATAGTATCATTAATCACCCACCGTCTGACTGTAGTGCGTTGCCCCAATTTGTGGCTGAACAAGTTGGAGAGAATCATTTTCCGCTTTTTGTGGAAGGGAGGAAAGCCACATGTGAAGCGTTCTGTCTGCTGCCAGAAACCGCTTAAGGGTGAGCTAGGGATGCCTTGGCTGAAGATGCGAAAATTCGCGTTAAGGTTGAGCCACCTCTGGTTTTACCTAGATGGAGTGCAGGGGACAAACAAAGACAGAAAAACGTAAAATGGTGAAGAAACTGCATGTCCGGTTCTATCTTCCGCAGTTAACGTCCTTAACGGACATTGGTACATGGATCAAGCAGAGACTAGGCTGGGGAACTGGCAATTGGAGTGCCGTCAGGCACTTCATTTGCTCTCTCGGGTGGGCAATGCCGGCAGCAGGAGTTTCACCACGGATTTTTATAGCGGGTTAGTGGAGATTATGTCCGAAGACGCCTTGGGAGATACCCTGGGCTATGATGAAAATCAGTTGATCAATCTGTTCAGGAGAGCTTTCGGGTCGTGGTATCTGGATAATTACCAGAAATCACTGGCTTGGCAGTGCTTCTGTGCGGCGTTACCTGTTTGCGATAAACTGTCAAGGCACGGAAGTGCCATCTCGCCATGTCCGAGGTGCGGGCATGACAGGGAAGCCGTCTTGCACGCATTTGTGGATTGTCTGGAATTAACGGGACTGCAATATTTCGCAGAACAACTGTTGACATCGATGGGAAGAGTACAGCTATCGGCTGTGTCTATCATCGAGATTGTACCGCCTCATTCCCTCAAAAGGGAGAGGAAAACTTACCTTTTTCCGCGTAGTAACCATGCTGAAAGAAACAGTATGGAAGACGCGTGTGAAAGGAATAGTGACGGCTACCTTTGTATCCGGCCTGGGGTTGGTTAACTTTTTTAGTTATCACCTCAGTAGTAAGATCAGGCTGGAGAAGTGGTACCTGTCACGAGAAGGATTCGAGAAATGATGGAAACTTGTGGCAAGAAAGCTGGGAGTGATTGGCACCAAGTAAGTGGAGCCCCGGAAAAAAAGCAAAGGTTCTACCCTGGTGGTGGGGTGACTTTCCTTCAGGAGATACATTGCATGTGGCAATGTGATATCATCCAACATTTAAATTTTTACTGTAATTTTAATCGTAACTTATTCATAGAAAAAAAGAATCTTTAAATTGTAGCAGTTTCTTCACCATTTTACGTTTTTCTGTCTTTGTTTGTCCCCTCTTTGTAATGCTTCTATAGCAAATTTTTATGAAATAAAGAAGCTTGCTTGCCAACTACATGGTTCCGGATTCAGTCCCACTGCGTGGCATATTGGGCAAGTGTCTTCTACTATAACCTCGGACCGACCAAAGTCTTGTGAGTGGATTGGGTAGACAGAAATATATGTGTGTCTGTTTGTGCCCCTCTACCATCGCTTAACAACCGACGTTGGTGTGTTTACGTTTCCGTAACGTAGCGGTTCGCCAAAAGAGAACGATAGAATAAGTACTAGGCTTACAAAGAATAAGACCCGGGGTCGATTTGTTCGATTAAAAGGCGGCGCTCTAGCATGGCTGCAATCAAAATGACTGAAACAAGTAAAAGAAAGTATATGTATGAATGTATGCGTGCATGTATATATATGTGTGTGTATATAGATACACACATACGTACATACACACATGCACATACAGACATATGTGAGATGAATCAGGAAAGTTGTGAAAGCGTCGGCAAAAATGCTTGTGTCATTGTGAAGTCGATACGAGTTCAAGTAACGCCGAGATATACTTCGTATTTTTCGGCCCTCTGATTCAGTGCTTTCTTTTTTCTCACTCTCTCTATGTTCCTCTCTCAGAGTCACTTACGTCGATTTGAGAGAAGGGTCACAATAAAAAAAAAAAAATTGACATCTTACAGGGACTCTGCATGGACTGATAAAAATCTCCTAGAACCGGAATCGATAACATTATGTAACACAATTTTTGTCCTTTGGTAGCAACTGTTATTTCCTATTTGCTTATTATCCCGAGAAAGTACGTAAAATGGCTAATATTTCCTTCAAACTTTGCTTTTGTTACATATACTTAAACCCCAAAGAAACCCCCTCGACACATGGCTATGGTGCCCCACCGCCACTACTCTGCTTATGATCAGAGATGAACATATTGTCACATGCTCAAGTGGTTAAGGTCAAGCAACTGACAAGCAAATCTGTAGTATTGAGCAGAATATTTGTTATAACGATATTTCTGCTTTATCAACCCACCGCTGAATTTGTCTGAAACGTAATGGAAAATAGGCCAGTTTCAAAACATTGATGTCCAGGTCACAAAAGCAAAACTTGAAGGGAATAGTAGTCATTTCCTTCGATTTAAGATAGAAGCAAATGGGAAATAACACTTACTGACCAAACACACACACACACACACACACACACACACACACACACACACACACACACACACACACACACACACACACACACACACACACACACGCACACACACACACACACACGTATAATGTTACAGAATGTAATAAACGTATACGTTGCTCGTTTGAAAGTTAAACTAATCAAATCCATTACGGTCGTTAATGTTCCAATCTATTCTTTTCCAGTAGATTGAAGGAGGATTTTGCTGAATCTGTATCTATAGCACTGTTAAAATGCACAAAACCAAATACCTCTTTGTTATTCATAGTCTTCGAAATCAATACACTTATGTATAGAATCATCAATAGACTAGAAAACAGCACGAAAGAATACATACTAGAGTAATACAGCGTACCATTTAACATATTGATATAACATTATGTCATATCAATAACTTGTGTTTATATTGTTCTGCAGCTTGGTTTGCTAATATATCAGGATACCCGTTATTAATTAATGTTCGATTTATATTAATTAACGCCCGATATGTAAGATTTATTTAAAGCTTCGAGGAAAAGTTTAAATGCCATCCAAGAAGGCATATAACTAGAGATATTTTTGTATCTGTGGTGACTCTCACCATTATTCTATAGGAAACTGATAAAGTTAGCAACATTACTACCATGGGCATCGAAAGTGATTTTCCTAACATCTAATTTATGGAAATTAAACGTATCAAATTCCTGTGTCGAAGCCGTGCATTTCCAGTATTTTCAGAGCGTTGGACACAAGACTCTGTTGTATATCATTACTCACGAACCGTTACGTTCTGGGCTCAAATCCTGCTGCGGTTTATCTTGTTTTTCATCCTTCTGGAAATCAATAAATTGAAGTCACAATCAAATTCTTTTGTCAGTTATAATCAACTATATCCCACCTACGACAGATTTGCCTTCTCCCGCCCGCCGAGGTCGACTTTGCCTTTCATCCTTTCGGGGTCGATAAATTAAGTACCGTTTGTGTACTGGGGTCGATGTAATCGACTAAATCAGTTTGTTTATCTCCTCTGTGTTTAGCCCCTTGTGGGTAGTAAAGAAATAGATATTGAATATCGTATTAACGCACTTTTAGAGCTGCACAGATAAATCTGTAAACGTTTACAATTCTACTCTCGCTCGTGTTTTCTTTTTTGCTCTTAGTTTGGGTGTCTCTTATGTTCAGCAAATAACATAAGTTACTTTAGAGATCGGTCTACCGCAGTATCAGTAGTCAAGGATAAGGGTTAGGGTTTAGGTTTAGGGTTTAGGTTTAAGATTTAGGGTTAGGGTTAGACTGCAAGCCAAATAGACCACCCACTAAAGTGGTACAAAAATGCGCGAGTAGGAAAACATGAATTGATATATCAAGTATCACTATAAAAGAAACATAAATAGGCGCAGGCGTGGCTGTGTGGTAAGAGGATTGCTTCTCAACCACATGGTTCCGGGTTCAGTCCCAGCGTGTGGCACCTTAGCCAAATGTCTTCTACGATAGCCTTGAACCGACCAAAGCCTTGTGAGTGGATTTGGTAGATGGAAACCGAAAGAAGCCCGTCGTATATATATGTATATATGTCTATGTATCTATGTGTGTGTGTCTATGTGTTTGTCTCTTACCAGTGTTTGACAACCGGTGTTGGTTTGTTTACGTCCCCTTAATTTAGCGGTACTTATTCTTTAGAATAAGCACCAGTCTTAAACGCAAAAAAAAGTACTGGGGTCGATTTGTTCGACTAAAACCCTTCAAGTCGGTGTTCCAGCATCCCCAAGTAAAGGGTAAAAGATTAAAAAAAAAACGATAAACAGGCGCAGGCATGGCTGTGTGGTAAAAAGCCTGCTTTCCAATCACATGGTTCCGAGTTCAGTCCGATTGCGTGGCATATGGTGTAAGTGTCTTTAACTATAAGCCTCGGACTGACCAAAGCCTTGTGAGTGGATTCGCTAGACGGAAACCGAAAAAAACCCGTCCTATATATATATATATATATATATATATATATGTCAAGATTATATATATGTCAAGATTATATATATACTAGCAGTATCGCCCGGCGTTGCTCGGGCTTGTAAGGGAAATAACTATATAAGCATTTTTAGAGAGTTATAGCCAAAAAAATAGCAAAAAATGCATTAAAAATGGAAAAAATATGATGGTAAATTTTTTTTAAATCGTTGACTCATCGTAGACATTTTTAGAGAGTTACTTCCCTTATATAATAGCGAAAAAATGCATTAAAATGGAAAAAAACGATGGTAAATTTTTGTTTTAAATCGTAGACTCATGTAGACGCTTTCTTAGCCATTTCTGTTTTGGTGTCTTCAAGCCATGAAGTCGTTGTTCTAAAAGAACGCTGGTCTCCTTGACAACGCATTACGACGTTGATTTCCTTACACTCCCTTCCCCACAGGTGCAGGTGTGAGCGTGGACGCCAACTCCGCCGCCATCGACACACGAAAAATTATGCATTAAAATGGAATAAAAAATTATGTTAAATTATTTTAAAAATCGTAGACTCATCGTAGACACGCGCTAATACTCAGACGGGCTCGATATGAATCACGACTATAAGCTACCCGAATTTGGTTAAACTGCACCGCAAAATGTGGGAGTAGTTAGGAATCTAAATCGAAGGGGACAGACACTCACACAACTACAGTTTTATATATATAGATATACATAGCGCAGTAGTGGTGAGATGTGACAGCAAAGAAAAGCATACATTCACTCTCTGCATGCAATTAGACTCGGAAAGTTCGTGAGGAACCCATTGACCCAATTTGCTGACTTTTCCGATAGCACACAGGTCTCAATGAATGGTTGAATGACCAAATCCAAGCTTCTCTGCTAGTTCCTCAACAGTTACGATGAGATTTTGTTCCACCAGGGTTTTCAGGATGTCCTTGTCGAGTTCTACAGATCTTTCAGGATGAGGCTCGTCTTCTAGGCTGTAGTTTATGGCTCGGAATTTCTGGAACCACCATTGACACTGCCTTACGCTTATTGTCCAATCCCCATATACTGCATAAATATTTCTTGTACTTTCCGTTGCGTTGTTGTCTTTATTGAACTCATAAAGCAAAATATGCCAAATATGCTCCTTTGTTACTTCCAATATAGCTTTGAAAAAAATAGCTGTTAAAATCGAAATGCACTCTTCAAAACTTGCACTATGAATAAGGACAAGATAAAATTACTACCTGCTTTTATAGCAAGTTAATATAAGTAGTTTATCCCATTCCCCTCTGACTTTTAGTTCAAGCTGTTGAAAAAACCGCATTATTATATATATATATATACATACATACGTACATACATATACACACACACTCTCTCTCTCACACACATGCACACATTTATATTCTGTTATTCTTTTATATGTTTCAGCCTTGAGGTTGTGGCCATGCTGGATCATGTGTGTGTGTGTGTGTGTGTGTGTCTATCTGTCTGTCTGTATGTATATATGTATATGTATGTGTGTGAACAATAATATTTTCAACAGATGTGTTGCAAATGTATCTGATTGTTCTCAAGCTTCAATACTGTGTGTGTGTGTATGTGTGTGTGTGTATGTATGTATGTATATGTATGTATGTATGTATATGTATGTATGGATATATGTGTGTATGTATGTATGTGTGTGTATGTATGTATGTGTGTGTGTATGTGTGTGTGTGTGTGTATGTATGTATGTATGTATGTATGTATGTATGTATGTATGTATGAGTGTATGTTTACTTTATTACTAACACAAGCCACTACGGTTATTTAATGTAAAGTCTTCCTCAAATCACTCTCTCTGGCTATTTACTCTCTTCCAAGAACATTTTCACTCACTCTTATGTGTTAGCTTCCCATACATTTTACTCATGTATCTATCAGCGTGATAGACAGAAACAAATATTACATCTAGTTTCACTTTATTCGTTGCACACTGTGTGTGTGCGTTTGCGTGTGCTGTAAACCAGACTAAGAAAAGCATTTGACACACACACCAGAATGTGAGTTTTCTGTAAATTTTACTTAATTGGAGTTTAAATTTTAAAAACTGGACCTGGCATGACGCGATGCATTGTACTCTTAAAAATGCTAGGTAAATTGTAATTGAAGAAATCCTATATTGTAGATTTGTATAACTCCCAAAGGGAGGCAGATAAAATCTGCCTTTTATAATAAGAGATATGTCAAGATTAATAGCCGAAATTGCGAAGATGATCTGGTTCTTGACTGATGACTGAGAGCTTCTGTGTTTTTTTGTCGTCTTCTAAATGTTTCACGTTCTTGTCCCAGTTTGTGTTTTTTTAACTTTTACATATATATATATATACTTATGTGTGTGTGTGTCTGTGTTTGCACCCTCCCATCGCTTGACACCGATGTTGGCGTGTTTACGTCCCTGTAATTTAGCAGTTCGGCAAACAAGTAAAAGGATAAAAGAACATAGAAAGATTGCGCGTCTAACAACGCATGCCCTGCACTGAAAGAAAAAACAACTTTGAGATTTACCATGAAAGTGCATAAAAGTGTTGACGTCAGAGCTGATGTTTGTATGGTACTGAGTGAACAAAGAGGACTTCGGTTTAGTTCTCCTCCTACTTTAGCTTATTTACGACTTTTATTGACATTTCTGTTGGTTTTGTATATGTTATGTAAATCTGTACAAAGAAATTGTTCAAAAAAATGTAAACACATACCATTATAAACTTAGTTTAGAAAAGAAAAGAAATTACAGTATAAATTCATACATATTAACATCTATTACGTGTGTGTGTTTTTTTTGTGTGTGTGTGTGTGTGTGTGAGTGTGTGTGTGTGTGTGTGTGTGTGTGTGTGTGCACGCACGTGTGGTTAAATAGATGTTAAAGGCGACGAGCGGGTAGAATCGTTATTAAGCTGGACAAAAATATGAGCGGCATTTCGCCCGTCTTTACGTTGTGAATTTGAATTCCGCAGCGGCTGTATACATAAGCGCTATCGAAGATGGCTTGTGCATACAGCTTGTTTGTTGTAGTAAACAAATTATTTTTAGTTCCGTGTCCATTGTGTATGGTAGCTTGCTTGCCTCATCTGTGAGCTACTACTAAAGAGTGACACAGTTATAAAGTCTAGGTGAGCAGAGAGGGTGATTGATCAGCATACTGAAAAACTTGCTCTTGGACCAGTCGACCCAAAGAGAAAGAAAGCTATTTGGCTTCACGTATTTATATTATTCCAACCAGGCCTTTCGTGTCACCCTTAAAGACAGGAACTTTTCAGCATCCCCTCGTACATATATTGTACACACATATACATTAAAGGTTTGCACATATATAAACATATTCAACCATCAAATACGCGTATAGATCTAACGTCTTCCCAACAAATATACATGCGTGCATACGTATAAGCACTCTAATAACATTATATATCTTCCACTACTCCCCAATGAGCAATAATAATCTCGCATTCACGAGCGCCCCCTAGCTTCAATAATTCTAATAAAGAACACAAGTTCTGCATGATTCGCTTGACCTTCTAATTCATCAGCCAAATCTCCCCTCAAACAAATCCCGAGACTTTTAAGTGCTGGGATCAAATGTGTCAAGTTCTAATCCTTATGATAACACGCCCGACAAAGGCAGGACGGACTCAGCGAGAAAGCTAACCGAGCAACACAGTTTAACAAAATTCTAGCATACCAGATTTAATGCGAAATATCTTTGTAGTTTGCCTGGTCGAAATCCTGTTTAGGCTGAATAAATACAGATTTCATTGGTTCGTTATTGTAACAGGAAAGGATATACTTGACTGAATTAATGACAGTATATTACTGGTATTTATATTAGTGACCCTCTCCTCCATGGTGAGATGAAAGACGAAGTCTATCTCATTCGGTAGGACTTGAGATTAGAAACAGCAGGCTTATATAGTAAACTCTGAAACGCATCTCATCCAGTACTCTGTTATTTCTCACATCTCTCATAGACGAAAATACTGTGTAAATGATACCTCCGCATACGTGCGCCTGCGCACATACACAAATAATTGGCTTCGAATTTTGGCACAAGGCCATCAAGTTTTTTTGGGGAGGGGTTAAGTCGGTTACATCGATACGAGTGATCAACTAGTACATATTTTATCGACCCACGTAAAGACAGACGAAGTGCCGTTAGGCATTTAATTATATGTATATATTATATATATATATATATATATATAATATATATATATATAATTATATATATATATATATATATATATATATATATAGAGAGAGAGAGAGAGAGAGAGAGAGATAGATAGATAGATATAGATATATAAAATTTACCTGGAAGAGGATGCGTGGGGTTCAATCATATAATAATATAAGTAATATATATATATCACTGTCCTGTTTGCGTTACCAATTTTGACCCGCCGCAAAATCCCAAATTTTATTTAATTTGCTCTGCGAGAGTAACTATTTTATCGAAAGCGTATATTGTTGTTAAGTGCTCCAAATACGAGACTAGAAAAACAGTCAACAACTGATGAAGGGTCGTTCTTTATGTTGTTTGTTTTGTTTTCTATTTGTGTCTTTCGTTGTTCGAAAGAATAGTTCATGCCCCATATACTTATGCTTCGTACTTTTTATTGTACACGTTTCGTGACGTATTGTGCCTACATATGCATATATATATATATATATATATATATATATATATATATATATATATATATATATATATATTGGTCTCAAGATGAACCGCATGAAAACAAAGTTCATGCGGTCAGACAACGTACCAACAGGTCGAATGGTGATCAGCAGTGATGAAATGGAGGAGGTGAGAGAATATTTCTACCTGGGACAGGAAGTAAATATGTGCCGGGATATCAAAAAGGAGATCTCACGGAGAGTAAGGGCCGGATGGAAGGCGTTCAATGGCAAAAGGGATGTGCTCAAGGGAAGGTTGGACAGGACCATCCGCGCCAACCTCATTAACAGTGCAGTTCTGCCTGCAATGTTATATGGTAGTGAAACATGGGCTACCACAAAGAGAGAAGAGCAAAGATGATAACGGCTCAAAGAGCCATGGAAAGGTCAATGCTTGGTATCTCGTTGAGAGAGCACATAAATAGCAACATCATCAGAAAGAAGTCCGGCGTGAGAGATGTCATCGCAGAGTATACTCGCAGCAAGTATAGATGGGCTGGACACGTCGCCCGGCTCACCGATAATCGGTGGACGCACGCAGTTGTCGAGTGGTACCCGCGTGAGCGGAAAAGACCACCCGGAAGGCCTCCACGACGGTGGAGTGACGATTTCAAGAGGACGATTGGGATCACGTGGATGAGAAAGGTGCGATCCAGAGAGGAGTGGACAGCGTGCTGTGACCAGCGGTGTTAAATTGACGCCTGACGGACTGGTCGGTCAAAGTGATCAAATTAAAACAAAATTGAGTTGAGAGAAATAGCACATAGTGAACAGTAGTTTGAATTCGAATAACAAGGACAATGAAAGGTATGTTAAATACTACACAAGAGAAATAATTAATTTTAATGAAATCGTATTCTCTTCGAGAGAAAGTAGACGAGCAACTTGCAGTTATTGCGACCGATTCTGAATAAGAAGGGGGAAATAATCCTTTCTATTATAGGCACAAGGCCCGAAATTTGGGGGGAGAGAACTAATTAAGAACATGGACCCTAGAATTTCATTGGTATTTAATTTATTGACCCCGAAAGGATAAAAGGCAAAGGCGACCTCGGCGGAATTTGAACACAGAACATAGGGACGGGCAGAATATCGCTAATCATTTCGTCCAACGTGCTAACGACTGTGCCAGCTCGTCACTTTAAGACAGGAGAAATAATGATTATATTTTTGTGTCATAACAGAGTCGAGTTTTGTTAGTAATTAAACACGCATTGATTCTTTAAATTCAAGGTTATCAGTGAGTATATATAAGAAAGAAATACTTAAATACCAACGGTTTGTTTGTTTGAAATCTAATTCCACTCCACTCATCTGAAACAGTAATGCTACACGAGCGTTTCCCAACCACATAGTTCTGGGTTCAGTCCCACTGCGTGGCACCTTTGGCAAGTGACTTCTTCTATAGCCTCGGGCCGACCAAAGGCTTGTGAGTGGTTTTGGTAGACGGAAACTGAAAGAAGCCCCTCGTATATATATATATATGTGTGTGTTTGTGTGTGTGAGAGAGAGAGTATGTGTGTTTGTGCATGTGTGTGTGTGTGTGTGTGTGTGCGTGCGTGCGTGTGTGTGTGTGTTACTGTGTTTGCCTCCCACCATCGCTTGACAACCGATGTCGGTGTGTTTATGTCCTCGAAACATAGCGGTTCGACAAAAGAGACCGATAGGATAAGTACTAGGCTTACAAAGAATAAGTTCTGGGGGCGATTTCTTCAACTAAAGGCGGTGCTCCACCATGGCCGCAGTCAAATGATTGAAACGTGTAAAAGAGTAAAAGAGTAATGTAATAGAAAACCAAAATTTAATCGTTTTGCGGTCACAGTATGAAATCTTTGTGTAATTCAATACAGTTGTCCGTATTTTCCTCTGATGCAATGATTCTCAACTTACCTTTTGTAGTTCATTTTACAAACAGCCAGTTCACATGCTGGAAAAAAATCTAAATTATGTTAATCTAACAGAAATGAATATTTCTTATAATATCCCATCTGGCGGGTGCCTTTGTTTTAGAGATTTATATAGACTAGTGATCTTAATGTCAATTTTTTTTTTGTGGAAATTAATGAAGAAAACGTGGACTCGCATTAGCAAACATTGAACCTTGGCGCATCATCACTCATGCTTTCGGCTCATATTTTAATACTGATTAAGAATTCTTCTTTTTTTTTTTGTATCAAAAATACATGGTGGTGAGCGAAATAGTAGCCCGGGTTCCGTAGCATAGTGTAAATTGGGGGTTCTCAATCATTTTTTATCTACGGATCCCTTTGATTACTATTTTATTCTAGTGGGCCCCACTAGCCATTCGATGGTTAAAAACTAGTTTTATATACACTTCTTTTAAAATTCCTATTTTGCTTTTCACACATTAACTTGTGTAGGTTGTACAATTGTGTAGGTTGTAAAATGTTAAAGAAACCCAGCTGTTTCTTGCTATACGTACTGATACATCTAAGGCAAAATTTTTTCAAGTGTTCTTAAAATACTATTGTGGGTTCTCAATTTATAATTTTTTGCGTGGTTCCCCAATTTACAATTTTGTGGTGTGATCCACCAAAAATCTTACATGGCCCCTGGTTTAGAACCACTGGTGTAAATAGAGAAATAAATTGACACACAAGAAATAATACTCAGCCTTTTGTTTGTGAATGTGGCAGTGTTATTTCGATGGTTTCTAACTGATGAACAAAGATGACGCATTGGTCGACTGTTTACTACATCATCACCACATCCTCATCACATAAGTTGATTGTAAGATTGTATTGAGTGAACACTTCGAGCATTTCTTGCAAGGTGGTGTACTCAATAGCGGAAAGAGTGGAGATTGTGGAAGCACATGTGAGAACAGGTTGTGTTAAGCAAATGCAGGAAATTTTTGAAGTCAAGTTTCCGAGTAAAGGCTTACTGGCAAAGTTAACGATACAAATGTTAGTTAAGAGATGACGCGCTACGGGGTCAGTGACTGTGCCCCCAAGCAAAAAGACAGTTCGAAAGCCGGAAGATATTCAGGTCATTCACCTAAGGGTTACTCGAAGTCTAAAGAAATCAATACGTAAATTGGCTCAGCAGTCTTACATAAGCAGGAAGTCAGACCAACGGGAGTTGATATGTCTAAAGTTGAAGCCATATTATTTCACATGTGTACAGCAATTAAAAGCCTATTTTCTCGGTCGAAATACAATGACACTTGCAAACGAAAAGCTGGGTAATTTTTCGTGTGTATAGATTTATTTCTGCATTAGTACTATGCTACGGAACCTGGGCTAATTTATCGTGCACCACTCTGCTTAAGTGTTGTACCTAGTTTAAAATATTTTACTTCTAAGGTCTAAGAAAAAATCATGACTCCTTCAAACTCTCAACAATCGCCATTGTGTTCGTTCACAACGCGTCGTAGATGTTGCTACCGCCGAAGTTAACAACCATTATTCTGAAAAGTCTATATTCGAGGATTTCGATTGGCCAAACTAATGGGAATTTGTTAACCCCGTGGCTAAGATAGAAACAATTATATTAAAGGCGGTGAGTAGAAACCTCTTCCGACACTAAAAATTCTGCTGCTCATCGCCCTTAATATAATGGGTTCTGGTTTATCTATAGGGTCAACTGAATGTAATCATAATCACAAAACTAGCAATTTTAAGAAAAAATGAGCAGCGGAATCGTTAGAGTGTCGGAAGAGATGCTTTGTGGTATTTCTTCAAGCTCTTTTCATTCTGAGTTCACATCTCGTCGAGGTCAGCTTTACCTTTCATCCCTCTGGGATCAATAAAATAACTGGTAATCAATCAATAAAATTACCAGTCAAGTAGTAGGCTCGATGGTATTGGCAACTTCCCTTCCCCTCAAAATCTTTGACCATGTATACAGTCCTAGACCACTTTGTGCCTTATCCTCTGACTCGAAATTCGCAGCGCCTTCGTCCAAACGTTGTGCGTTCACGAATAGGGTCGTAGCTTTTTTCATCAAACAGCCAGCCTTTGGAACTCTCTTCCATCTCATCGTTTTCCTTCTTCTTATGACCTATAATCTTTCAAGTTTAAAGTAAATTCATTCCTTTTCTCTTAATTTTTCCTGCTTCATAGTCTCTTACATTGAGTGGCTTCTCACCTGACTGGAAATCCACAGCATCTTCATCCAGACGTTCTTGTGCTTTCACGAATAGGGTCGTAGCTTTTTTCCTCGAACTGCCAACCTTTGGAACTTTCTTTCATCTCATTGTTTTCCTTCTTCTTATGACCTGAACTCTTTCAAGCCTTCAGAAAATTCATTTCGTTCGTCTTCATGTCTCTTTCTTCATACTACCGTACAGAAAGCGGCTTCTATCTTTGTTTGGTACTTTCTTATGAAAAAAATAGAGAAGAAAAAAATTAAAAGTTATCGCTTTGTCAAATACACTGTGTCTTGTTCATACTGTCTGAAAATCATGTTAAATTTTCATGAAACTATGAAATACTCAGCTATTTACACGCTAATTCAGGAGTAGATAATGAAATTGATGGAGCGATCGGATCCATGTCGTTGTCAATCGACGGGGATCCACCACCACATACGAATACTGCATAGATCTTCATCCAAATATTTCAAATTTGCAGCGTTGTGCCAATAAAAGAAATCAATTGGAGGAGGATCAGTAGAAAACACTCATAAAAATTTTGAAGTCCAGCTGGACAGAAAAGAAATAAAAACAATATCGGTCACCATCGATATTGCTCGTATTGTTTGCCAGGGGAAATACGAAAACACATGTTACCATATTAACTGATTCAAATAACATATGTGTCTCCGCTGGTTCTGTGTGTGTGCATGTGTGTGTGTGTGTGTGTGTGTGTGTGTGTGTGGTGTGTGTGTGGTGTGTGTGTGTGTGCGTGTGTGTGTGTGTGTGTGTGTGTGTGTGTGTGTGTATGTGTGTGCGTGCGTGCGTGTGTGTGTGTGTGTGTGTGTGTGTTGTGTGTGTGTGCGTGTGTGTGTATGTGTGTGTGTGTGTGTGTGCGTGTCTTTAGTGATTGACACATTTTACTTTCATAAACGTTTGAATAAGTATTCGTAACTTCAGAAACTTACTGTGTGTCAATCGTTAAATCAATTAATCTATCCATAATGATGCTTTATATATAAAGTATATGGCGTGGCTGTGTAGTAAGAATCTTGCTTCCCAACCACATGGCTCCGGGTTCGCATTCCACTGCATGGCACCTTGAACAAATGTCTTCTACTAAAGCCTCGAGCCGACCTAAGCCTTGCGAGTGGACGAGTGAATTTGGTGGACGGAAACTGAAAGAAGCCGGTCGTATATATATATATATATATATATATATATATATATATATATATATATGTATGTATGTATGTATGTATGTATGTAACCCAGTACAACCTGTTGCACGGTCGGGTGGTCGGCGACTAAACCGGCAACCCCACCAAGCTTGCTTGGTGAGGAGGGTGTTTATTGGACACCCTGCGGGATGAAAAACAAAACCCGTCAAAGGGCAGAGGAACTCTTGAGAGTCAACAGCCATCCAATAAGTGTCTTAAGGCTGTATCATGCGCGGGGACATAGAAATAATCAGACTGAATACCTGATCGCGCGATTAAACCGTTGGGAGTGAAGGACTCCTAGCCTTTGTTAGGGCATCTTTCTCGGAGAAGGTAACTCAGGTAACTGGGATAACTCCGACATAAAACCTGCGGCTCAGTGGTTACCGATGATGCTGACTTGTTCTTCTTTTCGGATTATGGCTGCTGTTGCTTAGTGAGTGGGATTGACTCAGTGCACAGCCTTTCCTCACTTTAAAAAAATCTTGCACAGGCATTGCACGATAACAACATTGATTAAGCTTCGTGCAATGGCCATACTCGATAATGAGGGGGCAGCCACCATGTATGTATATATAAAGAAAACACACACACACACACATATATAAAGAAAAAGCACAAGAAAAAAGCAATAACGCGGGGACGTGGTACATGCAAAATGTGTGTGTGTATGTCTGTGTTTGTTCCACCACCACCATCGCTTGATAACCGATGCTGGTGTGCTTATGTCGCCGTAATTTAGTGGTTCTGCAACAGAGACCGATAGAATAAATACAAAGAATAAGTCCTGGGGGTCGATTTCTTCGACTGAAGCTCTTCAAGGCTTGCTTCATCATGGTTGCAATCAAATGACTGAAAAAAGTAAAAGATTATAAGAATACACACACACACACACACACACACACACACACACACACACACACACACACACACACACACACACACACACACATATATATATTCTTTTATTCTTTTAATTGCTCCAGTCACTTGACTGCGGCTCTGCTAGAGCACTGCATTTAGTCGAACAAATCGACCCCAGGACTTATTCTTTGTAAGCCTAGTACATATTTTATCGGATACTTTTGCCAAACCGCTAAGTTACGGAGATATAAACACATCAGAATCGGTTGTCAAGCGATGGTGGCTACAGTAGAAGACACCTGCCCTAGGTGCCACGCAGTCAGATTGAAACCATATGGTTGGGAAGAAGGCTTCTTACCACACAGTCACTCCTGCGCCTGAAGCTTGGTGATGGATACAATAATAGTTCAAAATAGCATTCCGTATATGTTACTTAGCGTGGCTATAATGTAGAAATCCAAACAATTGCGATATTTGTCAAGGGACAGAATCTACATATATACGTATATGCACTCCCTATTAAATTTTATAGACGTAGTCTCTGCTCGAGATAGACACAAAATATATGAATATTTATAAATACTCGTAAAAGAGTTAGTAGATATAAACATTAAATATTTTCACATTCATTATAAAAATGCTGATTTAATGCATTGAATTCATTGTAATTCAATGCAAAAATTCAGTAAATAGCTAATATCTTTTATTAGACATTTTCCTCTTGCCTTTCAACGTCAATGCATGAAATAACACACTAAAACTCTGTGGTGGAAGTTCAGTTCTGAAACGTATTAAATATTGTGTTATAGAGGCAAAATAGTATCTGCCTTTTACTAAGTGTCATTATACGGAGAGAGGAATGTCTTACTTATTTGTACTTGTGGCGACATTCACCCTGGGCGGGTTGAGTCGGCTTCTTCTAGCACCCTCGAGGCATCTCGAACCATGACAGCCCACGCACGACGGTCCTGCGACAGTTCACTGGAGATAGCGAGCCAGTCACGGTTCCATCGGCGCAGGCCGACCACCTGCGGACCCATGAGCACGGAGAGGTCCTCCTTGATCGTCGTAGCCTAGGTCTTCAGCTGCCCGCCCGCGCGTTTCCGCCAGTTGGGAAGTGGAGTTGGGAGAAGGACATCACGGCTCAGTTCACCCACCGGACGCCTACATGCATGGCCAAACCACCGCAAGCGCCGTTGCAGAAGGACAGATGGAAGGGGCCGTAGAAATAGGCGAAGTCGGAATGTCTGCATGTAAAAGTGAAAGTAAAATTACCTCGAGTCATATCGACTCATAAGGGCCGGTTTCCCGGTTCATATCGTATATATTCCCCACCTAGTCGGGACGCCGGTCCATCATATAGTTACTCATTTTTGCCAGCTGAGTGGGCTGGAGCAACCTGAAATGAAGAAAACTGCTCAAAGGAACAACTGCGCGTCGCCCGGTCCAGGAATTGAAACCACAATCTTACGGTCATGTGTCTAACACCCTAACCACTAAGTCATGCCCATTCACACGCTTCTAGTTTGTGACATAATTTTTAGATGTCTATTTCATGTAAGTTTATAAAATAACAACAGAAGGAAAAATGTGGAGGCTCAGGAACGATATCAGTGTTTACGGGATCTAATTTCAGTAAGAAGAAGTTATTGGGCATCGTGTTCTGAAACAGCTGGTTTGCTAGCTGGAAGAGTTTGTGTGGCAAGAGTACAGCTGTGTACTTAACGGTTTTGGTTCAGCGCAGGTCTCCGCTCCCGAAAGATTGGTTGTAACCACACGAGAAGTAAAAGCGGCGCATTTCTTCTGACGTGATGTCAAAATTATAGTTTTTATTGCAAATCGTTTGGAACCGTTGAAATTGCGAGGAATGGTAGGTTTGGTGTCTAGAAATTTCTAGGGAACATTCTATACCTAAGTGTTGGTGGTTGACTGGAATGATTTCTTAGACACTCACTTGGTTTGTGTGGGAGTAGTCAAATGAAGAGGTGGGTGTAAATACCTTGTAAACCTGCTCGATCAGTTCGAACTGTCTAACACGGACTGGTTATATT
>NC_043002.1:81664499-81669657 GCF_006345805.1 Octopus sinensis | reverse complement strand
CCCAGACAGAACCATCATGCCACAGTCTGTAGCAAATCTGGACCTTGGAACTATAGTCACAGGTAGTCAGATAGGTTTAGTCAGTTTTTCCAAATATAATATTTTACTGATAGGCATGCTTCAACCCGTGTTTATGGTGGAAGACACTTGTACAAGATACCAAACAGTGGGATCGAACTCCAGAAGTCATGGTTGCAAAGCGAAACACGTAAGCGTACGGTCATCAGTCCAAATGTCCATCCATCCATCCACCCGTCGGTCCATCCATCCATCCATTCATCTGCGGATTCACCTAGCCACCCGTTTATCCACCCACCCATCGATCCATCAATCCAGCCACCCATCGATCCATCTGTCCATCCACTCATCCATCCATCCATCCATCCATCCACCCACCCATCCATCCATCCATCCATCCATCCATCCATCCATCCATCCTTCCATCCATCCATCCATCCATCCATCCATCCATCCATCCATCCATCCAACCATCCATTCATCTACGGATTCGCCTAGCCATCCGTTTATCCGCCCACCCATCCACTCACCCACCCCAATCCTAACCCACCCATCCATCCATTCATCAATTCATCCACCCATTGACCCATCTGTTCATTCACTCATCCATCCATCCATCCTCTCGCCCGCCCATCCGTTCGTCCGTCCGTCCATCCATCCATCCATCCACCCACCCATCCATCCATCCATCCATCCACCCATACATCCATCCATCCATCCATCCATCCATCCATCCATCCATCCATCCATCCATTCACTCATCCATCCATCCATCCATCCTCTCGCCCACCCATCCGTCCGTCCCTTCATCCATCCATCCAAACATATCCACACACATACAACAAATGCAGACTGTTTAAAATTTAAACTGAAGGCATTGTCAATTGTGAGAGAATGTTTTCAAGATACTGTCTTGCCATGCGATAATGATGTATTAGCCACAACCATTCGGAAAAGAATAAGAAAGAACGCAGATGACAGCAAATGTAGCTGGACATATTGAGAACGATGGATTAAAAGAATTTTTGCAGAATCTAAGAATAACATCCGCAGCCAAATTAAAATGCATTATGAAGGTGGCGAGCTGGCAGAATCGTTAGCACTCCGAGCATTATTGCTTAGCGGCATTTCCCTCGTCTTTACGTTTTGAGTTCGAATTCCGCCGAGGTTGACTTTGTTTTTTTATCTTTTCGCAGTCGATAAAATAAGTACCAGTTGAGCACTGGAGGTTATGTAATCGACTTATCCTCTCTCTCAGACTTGCTGAATTTGTGCCAAAATTTGAAGCCAAATTAGAATATACTTGCGCTGATTTTTTAGGACCTCGAAATAAAAACATGCTCTGCTGTGAAAGACAGCTGGCGTGTTCGCAATCGATGTCGTAAGAAAAAATACAGAAGAAGGAAGACAAATATGGATCATTGATGGGGAATCTACAAAGATTCATCGAGAGTTACGCAAATGCCAGAACTGGGCGCCACTGCGTGGTGCCTAGGACTCCAAACCTGCCATCAAGATGTAGGACAAGATTCTGTGATAGCCTGGGCTTCCGAGGCCCACAGCTCTTCAATATCCTCCCGAAGAACCTGAGAGACCTGCATGGGGTGGATACAGATGTCTTTAAATGAAGCTGGATCTATTCCTGTCAGGTGTCCCGATGAACCAACTTCACGGCAGGAGGGGCAGATGGGGCAGCTGCATCGAACTCTCTCATGCACCAAATAGCAGTTGCTAGAAAGCCTCCATGAAGTGAAACCATAGCAACACCAAATGGCGGTGCCCCAGCATGGCCACAGCTCATAAGCTGAAACTAGAATCAATCAATCAATCAATCAAAATCCAGTACCGAAAATATTATTTTAACTCTATCCTTTAGCTTTTACCTGTATCATAAACTTATTCCAGTCACTGAAATGCGGCCATACTGAAGCACCGCATTGAAAAGTTTTAGTCGTTCAAATCGACACCAATAGTTATTTTTAAAGTCCGCTACTTATTCTATGGATCCCTTTTGTCGAACCGCTAAGTTATATTGACGTAAACAAACCAACACCCGTTGTCAAGTGTAGTTAGTGGGACATATAAAACGCACACGCACGCTATAAACAGACACACACACACACACACACACACACACACACACAGAGTAGGCTTCCATACAGTTTCCATCGAACAAATTTACTTATAAAGGCATTGGTCGGCCAACTAGAGTACCGGTAATTCTGGAAGTAACCTATGCGCATACATACATGGATGCTTAAGATGACACACAGACACAAACATACATATGTACATACATACAACTATACATACATACAACCATACAAACACATATATGCATAGATATATTTATATGTACATACAGGCATACATAGAGGCATACTTGTGTACATGTATGCATTTATGCATGCATACATAGACACATGCACACAATACGCTCGCACACCACATACATGCATGCATACACTCATACAAACATACGCGCATACATATATACAAACGTTTATAGAAATATATACACATACATATATTCATATGTATGTACATGCATACAAACATGCATACATACATACATGCATATAAACATACATACATACATAGAAACAAATACACATTCGAAGATACATAATTGTATGCATGCACACAAGCACACAAACATATACATACATATTGGTACATACATACATACACACGCATGCATGTATACATACATACATACATACATACATACATACATACATGCACACATACATACATATATAATATATATATATATATATATATATATATATATATATTATATACATACACAGGCGCATTCATACATGCATACACATACATACATGCATTCATGCATACGTGGTACATACATACATACATACATACATACATACATACATACATACATACATACATACATACATACATACATACATACCCGCTATTCATTCTCATTTCCACCCTGTATTCTGTTAGCAAGTATTCTAGGTTAGGCTTCAGTTTTTCAAAGAATTGTAAAGATTATGTGAACTATTGCTGTTGTTGTTTTTGTTGATAAGGCGGTTCTTATCGTTTTTGTTCTTGTTAGTGTTGTTATTGTTGCTATCGTTGTTGTTCTTACTCTCGTCGTTATTGTCATTGTAATAATCGATAAGGGTTTTGCCTGTAAGTGATTCTTCTTCTTCTTCTTCTTCTTGTTATTTCTGTAAATACTGTTGCTTTGTTAATTTAAATGATGACGTCGACGATGCCAAGGGCGATGACAATACTGAAGATCATGGGTAGAGAAACGAAAAAAAACTTTGCTTCCTGAAACCATATATTATCCGCTCCCTTAATTTGAATCTCGAATTTCTAGAAAAAATAAACCCAAATAAAAAAAAAAAAGGTGCGTATTACACGAGGAGCTTTAGAGTAAGTTCAATGGTATATGGTTTTGTCGGTGCACTATTCCTGATAGTACCTTGGTTGCAGTCCACGTAGACACTTCAATGTTTAAAAACGATCGTTATTTCGCGCGGTGGTTATGTGGTGAGAAGTTAACTTCCCGACCACATGTTTCCAGGTTCAGTCCCACTTCGTGGCACGTTGGTCACGTGTCTTCTACTATAGCCTCGAGCCGACCAAAGCCTTTTGAGTGGATTTGGTTGACGGAAACCGAAAGAAGCACGTCGTATATATATAGATATATGTGCGTGTCTTTGTGACTGTGTTTCTGTCCCACCACCACCACCATAATATATAATTATAATGAAGGATTTTGTGAAAAGTACCAGCATGCTAGAAATAGAAGTCAGAATGAATCTAAACCAACTATATCACTCATATGCGCTGGTGAAAGCGAGGAAATGAGGAAAATATGAGAATAGCGTATTTTTTGTGAAAAAAGAAATCGCAAGCACTAAACAGAGGACCCCGCATCGATCGATTTCAGGCCCTGCTTAGCCCTCGTCAGTGAGATTTACCGCAAATAAGTATATCTGAATACACATACACACACACACACATATATATATATAGATACATATACATGCATTCACACATTTTCCTCGCTGTCACCAGTGCATATGAGTGATTTAGGTGGTTTAGAGTAGTTTTGACTTCTATTTCTAGCATGCTGGTACTTTTTCCTGTACCTTTCATTCTAATTATATATTATACATAAATGTAGACTTGTATTCATTTTTATCTCTACGGTTTTAATGCAGGGTAGCCACTGATATCATCATCATCATCATCATCATCATCATCATCATCATCATCATCATCAACTTCATTATTATTATTTTATAATAATAATTTTATCATATATATTTTATCATGTGGCATTCTATGCAGGACAGTGCTACTGATGTTTATATATGTAATTTATCTCTCACACTTTCTTCTGTAGGCCTGCTCGCTTAGCCAGCGGAGTGGCGTCATTTGAAGGCTAAAACAATACGAAGCCGGAGCTTGTGGAGTTTTACGTGTTTTCGCTCAATAAACACTCACAACACCCGGTCTGGGAATCGAAACCGCGATCCTACGACCGCGAGTCCATTGCCCTAACCACTGGGCCATTGCGCCTCCACACACACACACACACACACACACACACACACACACACACACACACCATATATATATGTAAAAATATATATACATGTAAAAATATATGTGTGTGTGTGTGTGTGTGAGTGTGCGCCCGCCCGCCCGCCCGTGTGTATACATAACATATATCATACTTAAAATACAATTACCTCGCCAAGAATCTAACTTCGTTATCGATATTAAAATTCGGATAGGTGACAGACATTTTGCGTATCAACCCAAAATATGTATGTTTCTAGCAGCAACACACAGGCGAAGCCAAAACGATTCTATTACCAGACATCAGGAGAAAGTTCGTAAATATTGTTGGTTAAACCAAATGCAATCAAAAATATACGGAAAATAAGAAAATGAACTAACACCTCTCCGGTCATGGTCATCTGACTTGGAAATGATTTTACAGGAAAGATTATAAATTATGTAAGAGATGTTACGTAATGAGTAAGATGAAATACACATCGAAATAACATTTCAAGGTTATTATAAACGCGTATAGATATTGTAATGTTTGTGTGCGTGCAGGCGCGCTGTCTGCGTGTTGTGTGTG
>NC_043002.1:81621999-81661999 GCF_006345805.1 Octopus sinensis | reverse complement strand
ATATATAATATATATATGCATATATATATCTTCTATATATATAAAAGAGAGATTCTGTTTGTTTGTCCCACAAAGTGAAACTAAAACCAGACACCTCTCTATGATTTTCTTTCATCTCTATCTGTCTATTTTCCCTCTCTTTCTTTCTCTCTCTTCCTTTCTCTCCTTCTCTCTTTTTCTTCTCCTTTCTTTCTTTGTCTCTCTCTCTCTCTCTCTTTCTCTCTCATTCCCTCGCTAAAAGAACATACACACATGTATATACATGTTTCAGTTTTTTAATGAGAGAAATTTCCTATGATAAGGATTAACTGACCATGTACATAAATGATAATCTTCCCTAGCTTCTACGTGATGAATGTCATGCATATTCTACTGTCATAAAAAAGTATTATCAATAACACAGGAGGACTTTATTTCTTAGATGCTCCAGGAGATTCTGGGAAAACATTTGTAATTAAACTCCTCCCAGCTAAAGTTTGTCAAGAAAATAAAATAGCTCTAGCTATGCTACTTCTGGGATTGCAGCAACATTACTATCCGGAGGTCGGATTGCTCATTCAACTTTCAAGTTACCTTCAGATTTATCTAACAAACAAGATCTGGTTTGTAATATAACTAAAAGGTCTGCAATGGGTGAACTAATAAAAAGATGTCATTTAATTGTCTGGAACGAATGTATTATGGCCTACAAAAAAGCTTTCGGAGCTGTTGACAGAACATTACGGGACATTAGAAATTGCAATTCCATGATGGGAAATGTCACAGTATTACTGTTAGGAGACTTCCGTCAAACACCATCTGTTGTTCCAAGAGGAACAAAAGTGGATGAGCTCAATGCTTCAATAAAGCTTTCTGTATTATGGCATCATGTGAAAACACTTCAACTTTCGACAAATATGAGATTGAGGCCTTTCAGACATCAATCAGCTGTGCTATTTGCAGAGTAGCTTTTGAAACTCGGTGTAGAGAGGCTTCTAATTGATGAAGAACAGTTTCTTACACTTAATCTAATATGTAGTTTTCAACTCATTCCGTTGATGATTTGGTGGATGAAATCTTTCCTAATCTTTTTCGTAATTACAACAATACAGATTGGATCTGTGAGCCAGCTATCCTGGCTCCAAAAAATGTTGCAATACATAGTATTAATAATATACTGTTGAATAAGCTTCCGGAAGAAATATTCACTTATAACTCAATTAACATTGTATTGTTGATGATCAGGAGAGTATTAACTAGCTCGTCGAATTTTTGAACTCACTAGAACCATCAGGTACAGCTCCTCATTGTCTTCAGTTGAATAAAGGGACTCCTGTTATGTTATTGCGTAATTTGTCTCAACCAAAATTATGCAATGGTACAAGATTAATTGTGCAGAGACTTATGAGGAACTCCGTTGTGGCAAATATTCTTTCTGGTTGTAATAAAGGGGTGACCGCCTCGCATACCAGTTATACCATCTAATGTCCTATTCCAATTTAAACGGTTACAGTTTCCTATCCGAGTTTCTTTTGCCATCAACATTAACAAAAGTCAGAGCCAAAGACTAAAAGTTACTGGATTGTAACTTCAAGAACCATGCTTTTCACATGGCTAACTTTATGTAGGAGCATCACATGTGGGAGCAAATGTAAATCTTTTTGCTTATGCATTCCGAAATAAAACAAACACATTGTTTATGAAGAAATGTTCACTCTTAAATCAACATGAATACTTCAATACCTTCATTTCCCATTACTATCGTTACATTCAAGAATGACTAATCAACCTCTTTCAACGAACTGTACTATATATTTGCCATTACTGTATCGATAAATATGATAAAAAAATAAAACTCACTATTGTCATGTAATAAACCAACAGAAGTTCATGTATGAAGTTCATCTCTTTTCTACTTTAATTATTATATGAGATCGACGCTTTCAAGTGATCAGTCTGCTGAACTATTTGCAGAGCAGCTTTTGAAACTCGGTGAAGGGAGAGTTCCAATTGATGAAGAACAGTTTCTTACACTGAATGCAATATATAATTCAACTGATTCCGTCGATGATTTGAGGTATGAAATCTTTCCTAATCTTCTTCATAACTACAATATAGATTACATCGGTGACAGAGCTATCCTGGCACTCCGAAATGTATCTCAACATACCATTAATATGCTATTGAAAAAACTTTCAGAAGTCTTCACTTATAACTCAATTGATAGTGCTGTTGATGATCAGGATAGTGTCAACTAAAAGGCGGCGAGCTGGCAGAAACGTCAGCGCGCCGGGCGAAATGCTTAGCGGTATTTCGTCTGCAGTTACGTTCTGAGTTCAAATTCCGCCGAGGTCGACTTTGCCTTTCATCATTTCGGGGTCGATAAATTAAGTACCAGTTACGCACTGGGGTTGATGTAATCGACTTAATCCCTTTGTTTGTCCTTGTTTGTCCCCTCTATGTTTAGCCCCTTGTGGGCAATAAAGAAATAGGATAGTGTCAACTATCCCATAGAATTCTTTTATCCATTACAACCACCAGGTACAGCCTCTCGTTGTCTTCAGTTGAAAAAAAAAAGGGACTCTTATTATGCTATTACATATTTTGTGTCAACCAAAATTATGAAATAGTACTAGATTAATTGTGCACTAACTTCATTGACCCAAGCACTCTCACTGTTCGTAGTAAAGGCTTATGCACCCCGAAATAAACCCAAAATATTGTTCATAAGGAAACATTCATTATTAACGCAACATGAATACTTCAATAACTTCATTTACCATTACTATCATTACATTCTAGAACGACTAAATTACCTATTTCAATGAACTGTATTATATAATTGTCATTCCTGTATTGATAAATAAAATAACACATACATGTTACTTATTATTATCATGTAATCGACAAACAGAACTTCATGTATAAAAATGATATTTTTCTTCTTCAGTTATTACGCTTTTCTCTTATAAAAATATTATATCATTGCCATTACTATATAGATAAATCAAATAACACATATAACTCTCTTATTATTGTCATATCATAAACAAACACAAGTTCATGTATGATATTGACCTTTCTTCTTCAATCATTACATGGTTTTCTCTTCTAAAAATGTACACATACAGGAGGAGTGAATTATACATATAATAATACTTTCAATGTGGCTCCCGATAAACAGTAAAAGTAATTATCCGATCAACGACGGGTTTTACTGCTATATATATATATATATATATATATATATATATATATATATATATATATATATATCCAACCCGTGCTGATATTCATAGCTTTGTGCACCGTGTCAGGCTATAAGCACTATTCCACAAACACTATTTTCATTTAACGATGAGGACTGCTTTACCGACCTGGGCCGCCGACCATCCCACTGGACGCCAGTTCCTGGCCAGTTCCAAGCAGTCGATCATTTTGCGGGCATCTGTCAACGTGTTGTGGACCGGTTCAACTTTCGCAAGCGTCGACATTTGAACATCTCCCCAGGCGAACTCTCGGTCTTTCGATGTCTCCAACACCGCAAAGACAATATTATAAAACTGGCCGACAAGGGTGGAGCCGTAGTGGTGTGGCGCGCAGACCTCTACAAGCCTGAAGCTCTCCGCCAACTTCAAAACACCTCCTTCTTTTGTCCTCTACCCTCTAATCCCACGCCTAGCTAGCAACAGACGGTGTTCTCCACTATCCATGACCTCATCTCCTCCATCCGTCTTCCTCCTACCGCCTCCAACCTCATTGCCCACACTCCTTGCACCCCACCGCTTACTTCCTTCCCCAAATCCACAAGCCCAACAGCCCTGGCCGCCCCATCGTCTCCACCTGTAACTGCCTCAAGGAACTGATCTCAAAATACCTTGACCGTGTCCTTGTCCCCCTAGTGGCTTCCCTCCCTTCACACATCCACGACACTAACCATGCTCTTCGTCTTTTCAACTCTTTCTCCTTCCCTCTTGGCCCCTCTAAACTTCTCTTCACAAAACATTGCTTATAAAGTAGTTAATTACCCCATCTTACGTACGTTTCATTAACAGAGAATGTTTATTAGTTGTATAATAATGACACTGTCAAACTCATGAAATGCGCAATATCTCTGTACGTAACAGTGTTACTAATCTAGTTAAATTACGTATGAACGGTGGCACCTGAGCAAGAGTCTTCAACTATAGCCCCAGGTTTCTACTCACAAAACCTTGTGAGTAGATTTCGTTGACGGAGACTTGAAGAAACTCATCATAATCATGCATATATGTATGTCTTTGTGTTTGTGTTTGTACCCCTACCAATCGTTTGACATTAGGTGTTGGTTAGTTTTCATACCCGTAACGTAACCCCGATAGAATAAGTAACAGGCTTACAAATTAATAAGTACTGGGTTCGTTTATTTCGAATAACTTTTAAAGCATTGCCCCAGCAAGGCCGTAGTACAATGTCTGAAACAAGTAAATTATAAAAGATGAAAATGCACGCATACATACATACATATATACATTACCCGCATACACACACACAGAGGCGCGCGTACACATAATTTTGTCGATAATACGGCACAGTCAACGGATCATTTGTGCTTAGTTCTTTGGGCGCCGTTACGTTCTTCTATCCACGTCACCCTGCCGAGTTACATGAAAAGAAACCCCGAACAAACTTGCTTTTCTTCTAAACGGTTAAACGTATTTACATATTGCTGCTAGTTTAGCAAATGCTAAACATTTCCACCACGCCAAACACAGCATGTAAACATAAATTAATCAATTATAACCCGAGTATATATTTCAAACACGAAATATATTCGAGTATATTGATTTATATTTTTTTTTCTTTTCCATTTTACCTTTTTGTAATTTTCATGCTGTGTTTAGCGTAATGTTTAGCAGTTGTGAAATTAACACTCATAAGCAATACGGATATATATATATATCTTAATGTTTGTTTTATTCTCAGTTATAAAAACAATTTTGCATTACTCTGATTCATTACTCTAAACATTTTCAGAGTACAAATTTATCATTTTTCTTATACAAGCATGTTGTTGACAGTGATTTCGAAGTCCGACGATGGTTTAGCTCGCCGAAACTTCGAAGTCACTTTCAACAACACTCTTGCATAAGAATATGTGTGTGTGTGTTTATGTGTCTATCTATCTATCTATCTATCTATCTATCTATCTATCTATCTATCTATCTATCTATCTATCTATTAATATATAATATATATATAATATATATATATATATATATATATATAATATATATATATATATATATATATATATATTATATATATATATATAGAGAGAGAGAGAGAGAGAGATGATGCTGATATATATATATTAATTAAAATCTTAGGGTAGCAAGAATATTCATAGAAAAATTCTTCGTTACCAGTGGTCTAGCGAGAAAGAAAAAATTAGTCAATAGACTATATATTATCAAGAAGAATACAGTGTACGTTCAAACACAAAAGAGATACCCGAAGAATAGGATATCTGACTCGCTAGAAAGAGCAGTTAAAACTCCAAGCCACCAATTGTTCACTTTCGGAATTACAACAATTGGTGGCTTGGAGTTTTAACTGCTCTTTCTAGCGCGTCAGATATCCTATTCTTCGGGTATCTCTTTTGTGTTTGAACGTACACTGTATTCTTCTTTGAATTATATATATATATATATATATATATATATATTAATCAAATCATCGCGAGTGCGATGATTTGAAAATTTTAGGTCAGATATTAACTTGGCAGGGTCGGAAATGCCTCGTGAAAATATCTGTTCCGACTTGTGGCTATTTCTTACTGAAGAATCTGAGGGCCTATGGAAGATTGGCTTGATTTAATTTAATCAGGTTAGTTTACCATTAAACAGCAGACGAAACGGTGCATCGTATAAGAAATTACAGGGTAAATGTTTTTTAAATTTTCTCCTGTTTACGGAATTGACTTTTATTTGCGGTTGAAGCTTTGGCTGTTATTTCTCTAGTGGGTGAATGGCCTATTATGGCCGTTCCTTGATTGTTGATGTTGATATATATATATATATATATGTGTGTGTGTGTGTGGTGTGTGTGTGTGTGTGTGTGTGTACACCACATGCACACACACCACATTATACATAATATATATATTATATATATATATATATATATACACACACTTACACACACACACACATATGTATAAATATATACATATATAGTGTTATATTTCGGGATGGTCATGTTTTTTGGGCCAATTAAACGCACGCACTACATACTCACACGTCTACCTATCTACCTATGTATCCATCTATCTATCTATCTATCTATCTATCTATCTATCTATCTATCTATCTATCTATCTATCTATCTATCTAAGGATGCTCTGTTAGCATACGCTGAACCTGACAACAGCAACACATACAAAACAAAGGTCGCAAGGCCAAGCACCGTCAACACCATCAGTGAGTCCACCACCAACACCGACAACAACACCATGGCAGAATCTGCTACTACTAAACTACTATCCCTACTAAAGACATCGCCACCAATACAATACCAACACCACCATCACCGCCACCAAGACCGTGCCGTCAATGCTACTAATACTACTAACACCACCGCCGTCACCAAGAACGACAATAACAACAACAACAACAACAACACAACAACACGACGACAACAACAATTCCCTTCAACCACTGCTCACTCCATCACCAACAAGTGAAAAAATAACGACACAAGCAAACGAAATGCCGAAATTTGCGCTAATGCAGGACTAAATTACGCAGGCAATTTTCCACCCCTTGCTAGTTGCATAATAAGCAACCACAAACCTACAACCCCAACACCTGCCATCAACCCAACACCACCGGCAGTAACAACAATAACAAAACAACAACAAACTTCGCCGAGGCGATAAAAGAAAAGGTAACAAAAGTTTCGTTTACTACACAACAGATTAAAGATTGCAGAAACCTTATTACAAATCAAAACGGAAAAAATACTCTTACACATACCTCAGCACATACTGAATGAGGAGAAAAAAAGACAATTGTATATAAAATCACAAATAGAAAAACAAAAAGTCCAGAAAAGGCAAGCACAGACAAAGTCGAAAAGTGCTTACGCCCCATCTGGGGATACAGGATTGTGTGACTTGGGCGAACAAGTTCGCACACGTACAGGTGGTTTTTCAGAATGAAGAGTTGGCGAAGATTCTCAACGATAACCCTTCATTCTGATGAACTAACGTTGACACCGAGTTACCTCGGCCAGAAGGTGACGAAAGTCATTATCAGTGGTGTCCCCCAAGTGACTACAACACTGTGGATTACATCCGCCTTAACATCCGAAATGGAGGACTTAACATCCTAGATATCGGTGTTTCGGAAAACAAGGACTGGCTGGGAAAGAGAATAGAGTTCCTCTTCCACATAAGTCAAGAGGACATAAATAAAATCCCCCCCCGTACATCTTGAGGATGGCCGCAGTTATACGTAGTAGTCGAGGGCAGAAGGCCACGATGCTATACATGTGACAGTGAGGCACACCTCAAAAAGGAGTGCAAATCTGCCGCAAAATTACAACAACAACAACAGCCACAGGAAAAATCACAAAAGCCAGGATTATTGCCCACCCACACCACAATATGGACAGCTAGTCAAGAAGCTGTATGCGGAAATGCAGGAAAAACAACAAAGAACAAGCCAACCCAACCAAACAACACCAACACCAGCGCCAAGAACAGAATCATCACCACCAACAACAAATAAACCAATTCCAACACCAAGAATAACAACGAAGAAGACAAGCACCAAGGATGTAGGAGAGACAATACCACAACAAACCCCCCCAGCAACACCCTCTCCGCGCACCACAACAATATCTACAACCGCACAAACACACCCAGACGCTTTACCCTTGCCCCCTGCTGATTCGTCAGACTTTTCATCTAACGATGAAAGTTCGACAGAATGGCAAATAGCCACAGGGGTAAAAGAAAAAGATCAGAAAAACAAACAAACAAGAATCGCAACCAAAGCAGGGAGATACCTGAACCCTGAAAACTCCATACACACCAAAACAAGCACCAACACCACAAAACAATGCTATCAGCGATAGACACAAAAGACTCCAAACTAATGGAGTACATCACAGGATACACAAACATTTGTGAAGATGACTTTAAAAATAGCAATCATCCACGCACTACACCACCCAAACACATCAAAATACTACACATCACACAAACACAACACCACAAACTCAAAGCCCTCTTCCCAAATGCTGTAGGGGGTTTCCAGAAATATCTGTCCCAAAAACTATATAGAAACCTCCTCGAAGACACATCAAAGAACGAGGAAGCCAAAACTTTCGACACAAGTAAGTAACTCTCTGTACTTTCATTTGTGTGTTTTAAAGCACACACCCCAATAGAATCATGGTCAAGATTGGTTGTGTGAATGCGCGTGGCTTGGGGTCTCCTTGGAAACAAGGATATACCTCCTAAATGACATCAAGTCACATGATTTGGGGATCATAGCCATAAGTGAGACCAGACTCCACGAGCCACGGGCCCTAAAGTCCATGTTTGGCGGACAGTTTAACATTTATTTCGCTCCCCCCTGCCGAGGATGGGCGGTAGTGGCACCGCGGTACTTTTTTCACAAGAGCCTGGATCTCGAAGTCAAGACGATATTCGTAGACCCGGAGGGTAGACTGATCGTTCTGGATGTTGACGGCAGCAATGGGTGCGCTTTTCGACTCGTATCAGTCTACGCACCGCCCTTAACAGGTCGGGCGGATTTCTTTCGCGACGTCTAGAAGTATTCTTGGAACGTCTCGTCCTTTACTCTTAGTGGGGGATTGGAATGCTACCTTGGACACGCATGTAGACTACGTGGGTAGAGACAGAAACAGAAGGGGATGCAAATGCCTCAGAGACCTGCTCAGACGATTCCAACTGTCTGACAGGTACCGACTCGACCACCCAAATGCACCAACGTGGACATGGAGCAACCGCAGTGGGTCGTCGAGATCTTATCTAGATAGGATACTGTGTAGGACAGTAGATAGAGATAGCATAGGATGTCCACAATTCCACATAGTCAGCTACACGGATCACAAACTTGTGACATGTACGCTAGACTTAGGTAAGACACTTAGGCAGGGTCCTGGATACAGGAAACAAAACGCGTCTTTCCCATCGAGACAAGTTTTCAGAGACCGGATTAGCACACTAGTAAAGAGGGCTTTGACGGGAGCCATCATCAACAACAAATGGTGGTTTGCCCTCAAGAGAGCAGTAAAAGCAGAAGCGATTAGGTACAGCAAAGCACTAGCCATAGATAGAAATAGAGTAGAGGGTGAGCTAGTTAAGAAGCTAGAAAAGGCAATTAGAAGCGGCATCGCATCCGACGTTTTGGCGGCGAGGTTGGCCCTCGACCAACACTTCAACGCCAAACACGAAGGATGTGCTGTCAGAGCTAGGATGCGTGCTCTAAGGAACGAAGGTGTTGGAGCCGCGAGAGAGGCCCGGGTGGAAGAGGCGCAACAGGGCAACAAAGCCACCATTCGGTCACTGGTAGATGAACAGGGGCGCGAATTGCTCGAGCCAAGTAAAATGTGTGAGGCCTTTCAGCAGCATTTTGCCCGACTGTTCGGGACGAGTGGAGGGCAAGAACGTAGGGTAGACTTCAGTGCCTACCTACATAGCCTGCCACGACTCTCGACAAGAAAGGCAGGGTGCTGCGAAGGTGCCATCACGGCGGCGGAAGTGCGGGAAGCGATGGCAGAATGCTCGAGGGACAAATCACCGGGTTTGGATGGTCTACCCTACGAATTTTACTATTGTATGCCAGACTTGTTTGGAGACGTCTTGGCAGCGGTATACTGCAACTGGCAGCAAAACGGAGCATACCCGGTTTTGTGAGTCGAGGAGCTGTAACTCTGCTGAAGAAAGATCCAAACAAGGGAAACATTATAGATAACTTTAGGCCAATCACTCTGCTCAATGCAGACCTGAAAATTTTGACAAAGGTGTTAGCCAAGAGGTTGGCGCTTGTCATGGAGAAACTGGTCGACAACGCATCCATAACAACCTCCATCTGATGCGCTACATCATAGACAGGGTAGTTAACGAACCTGGCATGGGTGGGGCCCTGATCAACTTGGATCAATCGAAAGCCTTTGATAGGGTACCATCGATACTTGGAGGCAGTCCTGAGAGCGGCTGGTTTCGGTCCTGTCTTCCGCGGCTGGATAGCTGCCTTGTACAGAGGCATCCGTTCGGTAATTCGCGTAAATGGACATCTATCGAGACCCTTCGACATTGCACGTTCGGTCCGTCAGGGATGCCCCCTCTCGGCGCTTCTATACGTATTGACTCTTGAGCCACTACTGCGGAAGCTGGCGACTCTGAGGGGCATCCCGCGAGAATTAGGATGCGGGACGAGCGTGTCTGCATACGCGGACGACGTCACCGTCATAGTGTCAAGCCACGAGCACATCGAGCGGGTCGGCGAGACACTGAAAGACTACGAAGCGGTGACAGGAGCAAAAATCAACCGGGAAAAGTCAGTGGGCTTGCGGCTCGGCACCTGGAGAAGCAAGCCCATGCCGTCCACCACCTACCTCCGTCGTGGGACGCTGGACAGACGGCCCGGTTGAGTTGCTCGGGGGGTTGGTTCGGTCCGGACCTCCAAATGGAGAAGAACTGGAACGAGATAACGAGTAGGGTGGTCACTCTCGCCCAGCAATGGGCCGAGAGGAAACTGTCCCTAAAAGGTCGGGCGGAGGTGGTGAACGCGTACATCGCGTCCATCATCTACTACCGCCTGACCGTCGTACCTTGTCCCGACCCTACCATCACCAAACTAGAACGCATCCTCTTCCGCTTCTTGTGGAAAGGATGCGTCCCGATGGTCAGGCGATCCATTTGCTGTCAACACCCGTTAAAAAGGAGGGCTGGGCATGCCGTGGTTGATGATGCGCAGACACGCGCTGAGACTGCGACATCTCGGCTCTATGTAGACGACGGTGAACAGGTGTGGTCGCCGTTTGTGAGGCACGCATTCCCGCAACTCGTCTCCATGACCGAACTACAGTCGTGGATCAAAAAGAGGCCGAAGAAGGGCGAATGGCACCGCGAGTGTCGCGTTGCTCTCAAGCAACTCTGCCGTCCCGGGTCGACCTTGAGTGACTTCAACACAACCAAAGCATTCTATAGGGGATTAGTGGAGGGGAGGTACGACGACGAGCTCGGGGCAAACCTGGGCGTCGACGAGGAATACCTGACCCGCCTGTTTCAAACGACTTTCGGCCCGGGACCTATGGACAACTTCCAGAGATCCCTGGCCTGGCGGTGCTTACCGAGAAGCGCTACCCGTTCGGGATAAGCTCTATAGGCATGGCTCGAGAAACACGGGGCCGACCTGCCCGAGATGCGGGCAGAGCGACGAAACCGCTCTGCACGCAATCGTGCAGTGTCCAGCAATTTCCCACCTGTGGGCTTATGTCGAACGACTGCTGTCACGTGTGGGACGTGTCGGTTTATCAGCCGAGTCTATCGTTAATATCGTCACGCCTCCTTCCTTCAAACGGGAAGGAAGAGCTATTTTTATCATACTTGTGGCTATGGCGAAAGAATGTATCTGGTGGACGCGTCTGAAAGGATTAGAGACAAACACTTTCCTCTCTGGTCAATCTCTCATCAACTTCTTCAAGTATCACTTGAAGAAAAAGTGAGAGTAGAGAGGCAAGTTTTGTCTAGTGAATGTTTTAAAAAAAGATGGGTGAATGTAGCAAGGATGGCACGTATGAATGACGAAGCCACCTTGACTATGATTCTATGAACCGTAAAAATTAATACAGAGAGTTGCTTATTTGCAAAAAAAAAAAAAAAAAAGAAATATAACATGTGACTTCATTGACCGAGGTTACCGTGGTCTTTTCCGTAGGCTTTTCTTTCCACGGGTAAACCTCACCTGTCCTCCCCTTTACACTTCATATTGACATTTCTGTGATAACGATCCCTATTGATCAATTTTTTTCCTCTCCCCCTTTTTTTTTAACCCCCCCTTTTTTGTCCTCTTTCTCTCCTTTTACGATCCCTTTTGATTGACCCCCCCTTTTTTTTAATTTTATTTTTATTTTTTTTAAATTTTTATTTATTTATTTATTTTTTTAAACCTTCAAAGAAAAAGCTCTACCTTGTATTTGTTCTATCTGTGTGCAGCCCTGTGTGCTAATAAAGAAACATATATATATCTATCTATCTATCTATCTATCAATCTATCCTACCTATTGTAATTTGTTCTATCTGTGTGCAGCCCGTATGGCTAATAAAGAACATATCTATCTATCTACTATCTATCTATCTATCTATCTATCTATCTATCTATCTATCTATCTATCTATCTATCTATCTATCTATCTAATATCGTCACGCCTCCTTCCTTCAAACGGGAAGGAAGAGCTATTTTTATCATACTTGTGGCTATGGCGAAAGAATGTATCTGGTGGACGCGCCTGAAAGGATTAGAGACAACACTTTCCTCTCTGGTCAATCTCTCATCACTTCTTCAAGTATCACTTGAAGAGGTAAGTGAGAGTAGAGAGGCAAGTTTTGTCTAGTGAGTTTTAAAAAAAGATGGGTGAATGTGGCAAGGATGGCACGTATGAATGACGAAGCCACCTTGACTATGATTCTATGAACCGTAAAAATTAATACAGAGAGTTGCTTATTTGCAAAAAAAAAAGAAATATAACATGTGACTTCATTGACCGAGGTTACCGTGCTCTTTTCCATAGGCTTTTCTTTCCACGGGTAAACCTCACCTGTCCTCCCCTTTACACTTCATATTGAAATTTCTGTGATAACGATCCCTATTGATAATTTTTTTTCCTTTCCCTTCGCCCCCTTTTTTGTCCTCTTTCTTTCCTTTTACGATCCCTTTTGATCGAAAACCAAACTCCCTTTTTTTTTACCCCCAAAAGAAAAGCTCTACCTTGTAATTTGTTCTGTCTGTGTGCAGCCTTGTGTGGCTAATAAAGAGACATATCTATCTATCTATCTATCTATCTATCTATCTATCTATCTATCTATCTATCTATCTATCTATCTATCTATCTATCTATCTATCTATCTATCTATCTATCTATCTATCTATCTATCTATCTAGATAGATAGATAGATAGATAGATAGATAGATAGATAGATAGATTGACAGATTGACAGATAGATTGACAGATTGACAGATAGATGAATAGACAGATGGACAGATTGATAGACAGACAAGATATACATCTGAATCTCTTTTCACTTTCTCAGTCGCTATACGTATGAACCACCCAGTCTTCCTTCCCATCGTTTCCTTTCATTTCCCGTTTCTGTCTTATACTGTCTCTCATTCTATCTGTCTGTCTGTCTCTGTCTCTGTCTGTCTCACTCTCTTCTCCGACTTTTCTCTATCTAAATCTATTGCGACAATCCAAGATAATAATGGTTGCTCATTAATACAATTCCTTCAAAGTTCCCCAACCAAATCCCTCCATCTCAATATCGTCGTCGTCGTCGTCGTCCCACTTCACATCACCTCCATATCACCTCTTCGCAACCTCACCGCAACCCACCACTTGCAGAACTAACCTAGCGAGCGAAAGGCTGGCTTGCATGGAACGCTGTGGATGGATTTCAGGTTAAGTAGATTAATAAGTTCGTTGTTACATCGTTTGCTCTGGTGGCATGCACAACAAGGCAGGGTTAATCAGATAATCAGGTACAAATGAGTTTGCTGATCAAATAAGATAGAAATAACGTTACGATTGCTTTGCTCGATGATACACGCTTTGATATCGCTAATCTTTTTAATTGCGATTTGAAGAATTAAATAAATTACTATAATGTAAAGTTGCTTTGAACATCTTAGGAGAAAAGTAACAACAGATTTTAGTATTTGGTTATGAATTATCGGGAACTTTAATCCAAAAGGCTGATTGGATGACGATTAGGTAGGGAAAAGGTTCTCAAGTTTATTGAGTTTTCAATTTGGACACCGCTTGTAGGCTTGTTTCTCTCTTCCTTTTTTCTTTCTATTGTTCATATTACTAAAACCAGTGTCGTGATGTGACCATAGCTAAGAGAGTTTATCTTTGCTAATGTGTATGTGTGTGTATGTGTGTTATGTGTGTGTATATGTATGCTTTTGTGTTCCTTTTCGAGCCACGCGTGACTCATAATGGCCGGTTTCCCGGTTTCTTTGGCGTATAGGTTCCCCACCTCGACGGGACGCTGGTCCGTCGAAGGTGAGCTGCAAGATGCAGGAGGAAAGAGTGAGAAAAAGTTGTGGCGAAAGAGTCAGCAGAAGTTCGCCATTACCTTCTGCCGGAGCCGCGTGGAGCTTAGGTGTTTCGCTCATGAACACACACATCAGCCGGTCTGAGATTCGAACCCGCGATCCTTCGACCGCGAATCCGCTGCTCTAGTCACTAGGCCATGTGCCTTCACTATGCTTTTGAGTGTGAGGAAGTGAGCGAGAGTTTGAGTGTATGCTGGTTCAGAAGTTCCAGGGCTTTTGGAGTAGGAAACCACGTCTTAGGCAATATTTTACTAGGTGTAGTCTGACTCGAGGTAATAGCATCTGTCAGGGTCCCAGCTATGGGTTAATTAGCATATTAAGGTTTGTCGTACCCATGCATGTTTAGAACAGATCTCACGGACTCTGCGAAGAATCCTTCATTGTTCAACATAGGGGAAATTGGCGGCAGCAACGCTTTGTGGTATGCAGAGAGCAACATGATGCAAATGAAACATCTTGGTTATCCGCTGTATCTGTTTTTATCCTCAAGCCACTGGAGGGAAGATGGTCACGGATAAGAGAGTGAAGTTGACGATACACAACTCTTCTTTGCTTTAAACTAAGTCACCGCGCAAGTAATTAGTTATCTCAGAGGAAGACTAGAAGGTCCTCGTCGCTCCGAGGGACGAACAGGACAAAAAAAAAAATGTACGGTACAACCAGCCATCACTCACGAACAAGCATGGGTTAGTTACATGCATCACATTTACGATAAATATTTTAGGTGTTTATATAGTCGTGAGAAGATATAAACATCGTTCATTAGTTGTCGGTTTATATATATATATATATATATTTGCCACTTAAATGTGACTAAACACTAAGGGTAGATGCTACTGTAGCTTGTAGCCTCAGGAAAACATCTCCAGCTGGCTATTGACACTTTCTGTGCCCTATCAGTATTTGCAAAGAGAAGCCATCCTTCCCATCGTCGACCTGACGTGATACGCACGGACCCGGGTTTCTGGATATTTACCCGTCGTCAGCGCACGACAATCACCGGTCTTCGATGCGAAGGGGTCCCAATGCAAATACATATATCGTTTTTCCAGTGACGAAAAGTCACTGATCTCGAAAAAGTGTAAAGAAGCAATAATAAATCTCTGATATATATATATATATATATATATATATATATCTATATATATATATATACATACATAAATATATTCATATGTATATATATATATATACACATAAATATATATATATATATATATATATATATATATATATATATATATATATAATATATACACACATATATATGCATATAAATCTATCTATATATACAACTCTACATGTATATATATATATATATATATATATATATATATATATATACATGTAGAGTTGTATATATAGATAGATTTATATGCATATATATGCATATATATGCATATATATGCATATATAGATATATATATATTATGCATATATATATATGCATATATAGATATATATATATATATATACACACATATATATGCATATATATATATGCATTTATATGCATATATACATGTAAAATATTAGCAGACGCTCAGAGAAGTAAAGAAAGATTGTTTAACAATTCGAGCAGACGCTCTTCTTCGGAAACAGAAGAAAGTCCAATAGGAGGGAAGACGGAGGAAGAAAATCGCCAACGATTCACATGTGGTTACACACACACACACACCCACACACACACATATATATATATATATATATATATATGTGTTGTGTGTGTGTGTGTGTGTGTGTGTGTAACCACATGTGAATCGTTGGCGATTTTCTTCCTCCGTCTTCCCTCCTATTGGACTTTCTTCTGTTTCCGAAGAAGAGCGTCTGCTCGAATTATTAAACAATCTTTCTTTACTTCTCTGAGCGTCTGCTAATATTTTACATGTACCACGTCCTTGCGTTGTTGTTTTTTTGCGTTTGTTCTTCTTGTTTGGATTTACTCTCTCTCTCTCTCTCTCTCTCTCTATATATATATAATATATACATATTGCATATGCCTTCCTAATCTACTATTATGCCTACCTAATGCACCCAAAAATAAAATATTTTATGCATAGTAACCAGAGTAACCTAATTAATGAATTAGGTGCATGTTTTGCCATAAAAGAAAAATGTTGCTATCGATTTATCTTATTTAAGGTAGGCACTGTCTACCTTGCTCACCTACGCTGCACGTCCCTGATATATATATATATATATATATATATATATATATATATAAACATGTCTACATACATAGACTCATGTCTGCATATATAGACGCATGTCTGCATATATAGACGCAGGAGTGGCTGTGTGGTAAGAAGCTTGCTTACCAGCCACATGGTTCCGGATTCAGTCCCACTGCGTGGCACCTTGGGCAAGTGTCTTCTACCATAGCTTTGGGCCGACTAAAGCCTTGTGAGTGGATCTGGTAGACGGAACTGAAAGAAGCCTGTCGTGTATATATATAATTCAAAATGTGACCGCGTGCGTACCGTTGGCGATTTTTTTCCTCCGTCTTTCCCTTCTTTGGATCTTTCCTTTTCCTATGTTTCTGGCGAAGAGCTCCGCCCGAAAGGTTAAACCCTCCTTCTTTCCTTCTTTCCTGAGCGTCCAGTAATACTATACTTGTTCCACGTCCTCGCGTTGTTGTGTTTTCTCTTTGTGTTTTCATGTTTAGATTAACTATATATATATATGTATACGTTTGTGTGTATGTTTGTCACCCCAACATCGCTTAACAACCGATGCCGGTGTGTTTACGTCCCCGTCACTTATCGGTTCGGCAAAAGGGAGCGATAGAACAAGTACTAGGCTTACAAAGGCTAAGTCTTGGGGTCGATTGGCATGACTAAAAGGCGGTGCTTTAGCATGGCCGCAGTCAAATGACTGAAACAAGTAAAAGAATAAAAGAATAAAGAATATATTCTGTGTATTCCAAACGTATCCTAATGTAATCCTTATTGTTCTTTGTACACCCCGATACTTTCCATACAAGGTATGTAAAACGAAAACATATATCTATATATATTTTGTAATTTTTGCTTGACTAATTAATTAATTAATCTGTATCCATTAGATCTCTCTGTTTTCTAACTCGATAATAATGTTTGATATATTACGATATTTTATTCAATATATTCATTGAAGAAATATCTCTTCAAAATTTAACATATTAAACCAGTGTATCTTGGATAAATATCCCTATAAGCGGTTTAAATATCCTCATTAAACTTCGTCAACAACAGGGGTGAGCTGGATGTCAGAATCATGCATTTATACATACAACACCACCCCCGCCTTCTACTGAACAGTAACTAATAAAAGCTTACTTGAACCTGTTCACTTCGGGGAAGACCAAATGGGCGGACCTTGATGGAACTGCACTGAGAATACTGCAATGTTGCATCTGCAACAATGTGCAACCGGTGCAGTGGAAACACGTGCAGGTAATTGTGATATGCTGTATATAACTATAAAATAAAAATATGGATTTACAAGTCTCTATACTCATTATTATTATTAATATTAGATATGAAAGCGGTGAGTTGGCAGAATCGTTAGCACGCTGGGAGAAATGCTTTACGGTATTTCGTCTGCCGTTACGTTCTGGGTTCAAATTCCGCCGAGGTCGACTTTGCCTTTCATCCTTTCGGGATCGATAAATTAAGTACCAGTTACGCACTGGGGTCGATGCAATCGACTTAATACCTATGTCTGTCCTTGTTTGTCCCCTCTGTGTTTAGCCCCTTGTGGGTAATAAAGAAATAGGTATTTCGTCTGACGTTACGTTCTAAGTTCAAATTCTACCGAGGTCGACTTTGCATTTCATCTTTTCGGGGTCGATTAAATAAGTACCAGTTACGCACTGGGGTCGATATAATCGACTTAATCCGTTTGTCTGTCCTTGCTTGTCCTCTTTGTGTTTAGCCCCTTGTGGGTAGTAAAGAAATAGAAATAGGTATTCCGTCTGTCGTTACGTTCTGGAGGTCAGAATCATGTATCTATACATACAACAACACCCCCACCTTCAAATTCTGCCGAGGTCGACTCTGCCTTTCATCCTTTAGAGTTCGATGAAATATGTACCAGTCAAATGCTGGGGTCCATGTAATCGACTAGTATCCTGCCTCAAATTTCAGGCCTTGTGCCTATAGTAGAAAATATTATTATCATATGTGTGTATATTTATGCATGTATATATGAGTTATTGTGTGCATGCATATTTCCCTGAGTCAAAGGGGGAGGAGTATTTGCGTGTTCGGTCGACATGCTAGAAGTATAGACCAAATCTCCATCAAACCCCACTGTCTTGAATTGGGGAACGCAATGCGCCATCGAATAACGTATTTTGCTGTATTAGGCAATGGCAAAAAAGAATAAAATGATGACTTGGTTATGTGTTGAATGGTTTTGATCGTCGTTGAGTCTGTCGCATCAGGATCGACCTGGCAGAGAACAACTACAACGACAACAAAACCAGCAATCACAACAACAAGGTAACTAAGACTGCACCATTAGCACTAGCACCAGTACCAACCATAAAATATATCTTTCTCTATCTCACCACTCCAGATTAAACAATCCACACACACACACAGATAGAGAGACAAACAGACAGACAGACAGACATACACACACACACAGACAGAGAGACAGACAGACAGACAGACAGACATACACACACACGCGTACACACACACGCATACGCACGTCGTCGCTTCTTGTTTGTCTCTCGTCGGAGATATTTATATGTTGATTTTTTTTTTATCCGCAAATTTAATTAATAAGCGAGAATTATAATGAGGTCTCATGTGAAATATTACTTCAAAACTTTGTAATGAATAATGCGTAAGAGAAAAATATCAAGCAAAACTCAGAAGGCATTGTGGAATGAAGAACTTTCTAAATCTGGAATATTGAAGAGAAAATTTTTGTTGAAATGTTGAAATTAACTCATACATTCACATTCATACATATTTAGAAACACACGCACACATATACACATAGTCACAAAGGGACATTGCGCATTAATTAGGGTTAACATATTTAATGTATAGAATATTAAGAAAAGAAATTCCCTAGATGGATTTTATATAGCAAAATAGTAATAGTACTCATTGGTTTATATTAATTTCTTTTCCTTTTGACAATTGCCTGAAGTCTATGCTTCGCTGATGAGAACGTAGCAATGCCGAAACATATGCACAGCTGTCTGAAACTTCTCGAAAACAAGAAAAGAAAACAAAAACACTGGAAATAATATTACTGAAGGGCTAATATTTTTCCCTCGCTGCATATATATTTCCATTTAGGCCTTTTGAGATATTTTTATATTAAATATATTAACATTAGCTTAAAAAATGTTTTTCATACAGTAGGCGCGACTGACTTATTAATTCTCAAAACAATTTACTATACCGTTACAGTTTTAAGTGATACATAGGTCATTAGTTCGGCAAAAAAAAAAAAAAGTGAAATCAGTACCTCGTTGATAAGGCTGCAATAAGACCGAAACATGCCGGGAGTTATCAACCCGTACTTGCCGAAATGATTAGAATGGAGTTAATCATTAACTATATTGTTTTTGTTTCTCAAAGTGTAAATATTTCTATGAAGCTTTGTTTTAAATACATTACCACTAACTTTATCGTTCATCATACAGACAGCATCTCTAAGCTTTATATTCTATAAACAACACTGTTTCACTCCACCTGCTACTGCTTTAATCCTTATTTCGGCAAATACAGCGAAGGTCATATTTTGATGATGAAGTCGTAATGAAAGCGATATTTACCCAGAGTTGTCTCCGTAGTTGTTGAGTTATATCATGATTCCTTTCAATCTATAGCATAATTAGCACTATGACCCGGCAACGCCGGGTCATAGTGCTAGTGCATGCATATACAGCAGCATGCATGTGCACATACACGCGAGTAATGTCCAAATCTCTGACCAATCACATACAGCTAGCTGGCACTCAATTGGCATATCAAGTTTCGGGCATTTTGATTGGGTTTGGGATAGAAAATTCACAAACAAGTCACTTCTATTGATTTTTTAATGGCTTTGCGGGGTGACTGGAGAAATGTAAAGATGTGCACGACCACCCTTGGACGGTTTTGAATGACCATAGAAAGTGCGAGCCCTCTAACTGAAAAATTGTGGATTTGTATAAAGGACACACACACACACACACACACACACACAGACAGACAGACATTTTGCCGTTTATATATAGAGAGATTATTTCTAGTTAATGCATTTAATGCTACACACGTTATAATAACAATAACCTAACTACTTGGCTGTATGTTTTGTGTATTCTAACCAAATGTACGTATTTCACCATACTTCCACATTTTATTACTTTTTTCCTTCATAGCTGTTTGTTTAAGGAGTTCGTTTTGCAGCTACGTGTTTTGGGGTCTAACCTCACTGCGCGGTACCTTGGACAAATAACTTCTGCTATCGGCTCGGACCGACCAATGCCTAATGAGTGACTGTGGTAGGCAGAAAACGTGTGAAGGCCCGCCATATTATATATATATATATATATATATATTATATATATATATAATATATATATATATATATATTATATATATATATACACATATATATATTGTCCGCTCCTTCCCGCTTTTCTTTCTTCACTGCATTTCTTCCACTATCTGAAGGAGGGCTATGCACGAAACATCGAGCACCAAACTAATATATTCAGTGTGTACATCTATCTGACTTCTGTTTTCAGTTCATCGTTCGTTACCGAGTGGTAAGAAGCTTGCTTCCCAACCACATGCTTCCAGGCTCGGTTCCACTACGTGGCACCTTAGGCAAGTGTCTTCTACTATAGCCATGGGCCAAACAGAGCCTTGTGAGTGGATTTGGTGGATGGAAACTGAAGGAAGCGTGCCGTATATATATATATATATATATATATATATATATATATATATATATATATATATACGTATACACACACACACACACCACATATATATAATATATAATGTATGTATATATTTATATATGTATATCACCCTATCAACATTGACACCGATGTTGGTGTGCTTACGTCACAGTAACCTAGCTGTTCGGTATAAGGGACCGAAAGAATAAGAAGGCTTACAAAAATAAGTCCTATGGTCGATTTCTTCCATTAAAAACCCCTTTAAGGCAGTGCATACACAAACACATGCGCATTTTCTTCACTGGAGGCTGCAACATTATGGCAGTGAGGAGAGAGAGAGAGAGAGAGAGAGAGAGAGAGAGAGAGAGGAGAGAGAGAAAGAGAGAATGAGGGAAAGAAAGTGAGAGTAAGTGAGTGAGGGAGAGGGAGAGATAGAGAGAATCGTTTCTAAGTGTTTTTTCTCGTTTTGTGTTGAGAAATTCTTACACACGTGTACGTGTATGAATGTTTGTATGTATGTGCGTATATAATATTAGTATGAGTAGACTGATAAGCCTTAGCAGTTGGACCAAGAGTCCATATTTAATACCAGACTCTCGCACAATCCCCAAAAATACCATTGGGGTCGATTTTTCAAGTAGACCAATCAAAGCCGTGCCTCTGAGCCAAAATATAAAAAGATTCAAGGTCTGAGTTGATGATCAAACGGACTATTTTATGGGCGGTTATGGTTCCGTAGTCATCTAGCGGCCAATGGCAGCTGGGGGGCGATAACAACTCAATGTTACTACACGAACGAATATTCATCTCTTTCATTGTTCATCGCAAGAAAAACTTGCATGAAATATCAAAATCCCTTTCATTCTTACCTAACCCTACTCACTCCTAACACCACTCCTCCGTCAATGTAAAATGGTGATTCTTAGATGGATTACTTGTACGTTATTCTGAAATCTCGATAACCTGTGTTCATCTATTAAAGCGGGAATAATCCCTTTTATGTCTCATAAAGCAGTTTATGGTTTTATCCAACGATGATTAATAAAAATATCTTTTAGAAACTGATACGTGGTGATGTATGTGTGTTTGTTACGTTTGTATGTATGTATGCATGTCTGTCTGTATATATGTATGTATGGGTGCACACACCACACACACACAACACACACACACACATCTTATATATATATATAATTATGCATATATATATATATATATATATATATATATATGTCTTATTCTTTCTTTAAATGTGTGCGTCTATGTAGCTGTGTCTATATACATAGGAAAAGGAAAGATCCAAATAAGGGAAGACGGAGAAAAAAAAATCGCCAACGGTGCACACGCGGTCACATTTTGAATGCATTTTGAATTTTGAATGTATATATATAGAGAGAGAAATATATATATATTTATATTTATATATATATGTGTATGTATATAGAAATATATATATACACACATATACATACATACAAATATACATACACATACATCATACATACATACATACATACATACATACATACATACACACACACACACCCACACACACACACACATATATATATATATATATATATATATCTATATATATATTTCCTCGGTGTTTTTGCTGGACAGTTGTTATGGACTGGCCACTGGTTGCTGCCGTATTCATGTCAACTTCTACTCAATGATGACCATCCGCTGAGTAATTGGTGACCATCCAAGGAACTCAGACACACACACACCACACACACGCACACACAACACACACATGCACACACACACACACACAACACATAATACTACTACTAGCTATGGATAATGGTGAATACTTTACCTTCGTTTCATAGCCTCTAAGTGATCCATTGTCATGCTAGAAATGACAACCAATTTCCTCTCAAACAATCTATATTTTACCTTCTGACAAGATGAAAGGTTCATTGCATAATGCAACAACCTTCAGCACATTGTTTGAAAGTAAGAGACTCGTGGCTGGAGCGATTTGATCATAGGTCTGCTTGATTACAATTGACCTACGCCTAAACAGCAACAAGGTTATGAATGACCATGGGATTGCACCTACAAAGTTACCCTCCGAGGCACAAGTCCGGGCAAGATTGTTTGTGGAAGGCTAGAAGTCGCCCATGCATAACAGCCTCCCCTCCTAGGATGTTATCCTAGGGAAAGGCAAAGGTCGATACAGCTTGGCACCAGTGATGTCGCAACTCATTTGTACAGCTGAGTTAACTGGAGCGACGTGAAATAAAGTGTATTGCTCAAGAACACAACACGCAGACCGGACCGGGAATCGAAACTCACAGCCTCACGAGCGTAAGCTCTACGCCCTAACCACTGAGCCATGCGCCTTCACACGGCTAAACAACAAGAATTACAATAATAGGAAGAGTACAAGCAATACTCTCTAATAGGCAGGCAGACAGACGAACAGTTCTAAACACCAAAGTATATGTACACATACACACACACGTACAGAGGTATTCCTACATATATATACACACACCTACACAACCAGACAAACACACATACAGTCACAGACACATACACACACACTCTCTCTCACACACACATACACACAAGATATCCTGAAATGCAAAGTTATATAATTATATTACAGGCACAGAAGCAAATATCCATGGACATGGTAAATACACAAGCATATATATAGACACAAATTGTAATAAGCATATATACACGCGTACATACACATACAAATGCAGACACACACGCACATACACACACACACACACACAAATATACAAGTACACACACTAACGCATACATACACATGTAGACACACGCGCACACACACACACAGATATGAAGACGCACAAGCAGAATAACACACACATACGCACACACACATACTCACACATACTCACACACTAGACACGAAACCATACAGACACCTAAACACATGCATACATAAATATAATTGAATCTAAATAATGCTCACATACATATACATAATTATATATGCATATAATCACACACACGCACGCACACACATACACATATACACACATACTTCTGCACAGATTACACCACAGAAACACACACACACACACGCACACACACATATACATACACACACATGCGTATAATCCCATATACACATGCGTACACTCACATATACAAGAACATAGATATACACGCACACATGAACATAATCTTTAATACAACCATAGATTTACGTGTAAAAAAGACGCACACACATACATACATACATACATACATACATACATACATACATACATACATACACTTACGTATACATGTAAACATACACACATATTACATATAAACACACACCTCAAAAAAATATTAAAAAAAAAGAAAAAACCCACAAAAACAAGGGATCAAAATGTTAACAAAATATCAACATAAATATAATAATAACAATAATAACAATAATAATAACAGTAACAATAATAATAATGATAATGGTAATAATAATAATGATAATGAAAATAATAATAATAATAATAATGATAATAATAATAATAATAATAATATTAATAATAATAATGATAATCACAACAACAATGATAATAATAATCACAACAGCAACAATAATAATGATTTCATATAGTAATTAATCTTTATTATAGACATACATTTATTGTTATACTTTTCGTTGTTGTTGTTCTTAATGTTATATTTATTGTTACTGTTGTTGTTGTTGTTGTTATTTTTCCTGATCGATATTATTCGCATTAATAATATTGATGGACTTCGTATTACTTCACTTTTCTATGTTTTTTGTTATTACCAAATCAAATCATAATTGCTGTCATTGTTGTTATTGTTATTGTCGTTCTAAATATTGCTTTAGTTATTATTATTATTATTATTATTATTATTATTATTATTATTATTATTATTATTATTATCATGATGATGATGATGATGATGATGATCATTACTGCTGTTATTGTTAATAGATGTTATTGTTATTAATATTTGTTTGTCTTATTGTTGTTAACGTGGTTATCATTATTGCTGTTATTATTATTATTATTATTATTATTATATTATTATTATTATTATTATTATTATTATTATTATTATTCCTGTTGTTTCCACCCCCCATCTCCATCAATATTGCCATATATTGTTATCGTTGTTATTGTCATTGTTATTTATTTATTAATTTATTTTTTTTTAGTTTGTTCTATTCAATAAAGTGCTTGTTGTTACTGTTGTTGTTGTTGTTGTTATGGCTGCTTGCTCATAATGTTCTCACTGATGTTATCATTATGAATGTTGCTGTTCCTGTCGATAATATTGATAGTGTTATTGTTATTGTTCTTACTATTTCTGCTTTTATCATTGTCCTCATCAACATTATCATCATCATCATCATCATCATCATCATTACTATTATTATTATTTTTATTATTATTATTATTATTATTATTATTATTATTATTATTATTATTATTATTATTATTATTATATTTTGTTATTTGCAAGCAATGGTGGCTGGTATGACGGTTACTGTTGTGGGTATTATTGTTATCAATCTTGTTTTATTTCTGTCCTCCCTCCTCCACCTCCTCCTTCTCATTATTATCATTATTATCATTATTATTATTATTATTATTATTATTATTATTATTATTATTATTATTATTATTGTTATTATTGTTATTATTATTATTATTATTATTATTATTATTATTATTATTATTATCATCATCATCATCATCATCATCATCATCATTATTATTATATATTATTATTATTATTATTATTATTAATATATTTTGTTATTGCTAACGTTGGTAGTTGATATTATTGTTGATGTTGTTGGTGTGTTGTTTCTATAGTTTGTCGTTGTTGTTTAAAATGTCTGCTCATTTCATTACAGATTATGAATAAATTTAGAATTGCAATCGATAATAAAGTTCACAAAAATAAAAAATTAAAAAAAAAACCCACAAAACTTTTAGCAACAAAATATAACAACAAAACAAAACATCAGCAAAACTAAAACAAAAATCGAAATTATTAAGAAAAAAAATAATTAAATCAATATATTTTTTCGTTCACCAATTTGAAGGAAAAAAAAACAACGAAATGAAACAAAACAAAAAAACAACAAAAAATGAAAAAGCAAATAAATAAAATGACTCACCCTTCTCTAACTCAAACATTCAACCCACCTCACTCGTCTCCCCACAAAGACCAAACCCTAAAACATTAAGAAACATCACATATATACACCACAGTATATACACAGACGCATATACATAGATATATAGGTATATACATGCATATGCATATATATGTATATATATTTATATACATCCATATACATATATATATGTATATATATATATATATATATTATATATATATATATATATATATATATAATATATATATATATATATATATATATATATATATATATATATATAGGACTCACTGCAAGCATTGATTACATAGATAGAGGGAAAACAATGAGAAATGGGCTGATTTGTTAGTGATCGATATGAAAAATGGTCATGGAACTGGAAAACTAAGAGTGGCATCTTGTTTGGTCATTGTACTTTAAGCTTAATGTCTGGAAATGGGAAGAAGCAAGCAGCAGTAACGATGGTTGCGGTGGTTAGGGTGTGAAGATGGGAGTGAGATAGAAGGAACGAGAGAGAAAGATATAAACAAGCAAAGATGGATAGATAGATAGATAGATAGAGACGGGGAGAGAGAGAGAGAGAGATAAAGAGATAGACAGAGGGATAGATAGATAGATAGATAGACAGAGGGTGAGAAAGATGTGTGCATGTGTGGCAGAATGGAAGGGGAGAATGAGAGGGAGATAGTTGGGGTTAAAGAATGAGGTTGGATGATTTCGGTAGAGGCAGATGAAGAAAAAGAGCGAGAGAGAAGAAATTAGTGAGGAAAAGAGAAAGGGAGAAGGAAGATGAGAGACAAGGCTAATGAGAGAGTGTATGTGAAGGAGGGGGAGCGGAGACGGGATTGACAATGGAGTGATGGTAGCTAGGAGAAAATGTGATGAGAAACCAGAGAAAGAAGAGAACAGTGAAAGAGAGAGAAAGAGAGGGAGGGAGAGAGGGGGAGGTAGAAAGAGAGGGAGAAAGGCAGGGAGAGAGAAGATAAGGAGAAGTGATAGGGGAAATGGAAATGATAGTCAGAAGGAAGAAAGAAAAAAAATAACATGGCGTACGAAGAAACCAAAAGAGAAAGGAGCAAAGGGCTAGAGAGAGAGAGAGAGAGAGAGAGAGAGAGAGAGAGAGAGAGAGAGAGAGAGAGAGAGAGAGAGAAAGATTGAGGGACGGAGAAAGGGAGAAGAGCTAGAAAGCAGAAAACAATGGTAGGTCAAGAAAAAGAGAAATGTTGACTTGGGAAATTCATGCATTCACGAAGTAAACTATTTATGATAAAGTTGTAAATTAATAGTTATGTTTATGTTAACTCATTTTTTAATTAACATATTTGTCAATATAAATATCTCGGACATGCCATCCACCATTTTAGTTACTTTTTCATACATTTCTATTTTTCCATGCGAAACAACTTACAATCTTTTAGATTTATTTTGCGATTCTTTCATCATTATTTCGACATCTACGATGAAGTCTGTATTTCGCTGATGAAATTATAACAAACACCGAAACATGTCAGGAGTTGTTGCCCATGCTTGTCACAATAATCAAAATGATATTTGCCTTTCGCTAATATTGTTTTCTTATCAGCACATAATTACTTCCAGCAAGCTTTATAATATTCCCTGCGCGGAATATTGGTTTCAAATTTTGGCACAAGGCCAGCAATATCTGGAGTTGGGTAAGTTGATTACATCGACCCTCAGGGCTCGACTGGTAGGTACTTATTTGAACAGAAATACGGTTGAAATGTCGCTAAAATTATTAATATTACTGGCGTTAAAATAAGGCGGCAAACTGGCAGAATCCCTAGCAGGCCGGACCAAATGCTTAGCGGTATTTCGTCCGTCTGCACGTTCTGAGTTCAAATTCAGCCGTGGTCAACTTTGCCATTCATCCTTTAGGGCTCGATAAAATAAGTACCAGTTGAGCGCTGGGCTCAATTTAATCGATTTATCCCCTCCCCTCGAAAATTGCTGGCTTTGTGCCAAAGTTTGAAACCAATATCAATGGTGTTAGGTAGTTAACTGCTTCGAATTCTTCCGCCCCGCTATCCGTTTTTATCGCAGTACAAACCATTTCGAATAAGTAGGGTGGACAATTTTTTTAGTCAAGAAAAATACAAGTAGTGTTCCGCTCATAAGCATATCTTAAAATTGTTTCAAATTTTGACTCAGGGCCAGCAATTTTGAGATTAGGTGTAAAATGGATTACAGTAATCCCTCGAATATCGCAGTTGTTATTTTCCAACCTACCCCATTCCCCGCGATATGTGAAAATCCGCGAAGTAGAAACAGAACTGTACTCTTTTACTCTTTTACTTGTTTTAGTCATTTTCTGTGGCCATGCTGGGGCACCGCCTTTAGTCGAGCAAATCGACGCCAGGACTTATTCCTTGTAAGCCAAGTACTTCTTGTATCGGTCTCTTTTGCCAAACCGCTAAGAGACGGGGAAGAAAAACACACCAGCATCCGTTGTCAACACACACACACACACACACACACACACACACACATACACATACACACACATACACACACGCACACACACACATATATACATATATACGACGGGCTTCTTTCAGTTTCCGTCTACCAAATCAACTCACAAGGCTTTGGTCGGCCCGAAGTGCCACGCAGTGGGACTGAACCCTGAATCATGTGGTTAATAAGCAAGATACTTACCACACAGCCTAAAATTATTTTTATAATTCATATATATTTAGAATGGTTGTATACTGTCAATCTAACAAGAACGTGACAGTAGGGGGTCTCTCTAGGCCGATGAAGGACAACGATCCTGAAACACGGTGTCCCTAGATGCAGTTCCGGCAGCCGGGGGGTGTTTATCTCCCCTTCGTATATGTATATAAGGACACAGGGAAAAAATGTGTCAAAGCTATCAGGAGGCGTTCGATGCTTCCTAGGGCTATACAGCGGTGGTGTACCCCCTACTGTCACGTTCTTGTTAGATTGACAGTATACAACCATTCTATCGCCCCATCACCGTACATGTCTCTACGAGAGATTTAGAAATTCAATATTTCTTATACTATATATATTTAATTTATCATAAATGCAAAACAACACCACGGAGGAATCGATGTAAGGTTAAATGATAAACCGCGATAGGTGAACCACGATATGGTGAGTGATTACTGAACATCGAACCCCGTGCTTCACTCGTACTTATATTTTATCAACCCCGAAAGGATGAAAGGTAAAGTTGACCTCGGTGGAATCTGAGCTCAGAGCATAAAGAATTCGAAGAAGTACCGCTATGCATTTTGTCTGACTCGCCAACGATTCTGCCAGCTTACCGCCTTAGCAATACCTTAAAATCATTAAATAATTGCGAGTTAAAATTATTAACTAATTGCATTCTTATCAAGTCTGTTTTAGAACCTTTCAGTGAATGTTTTGATATGATATGTTCTGGTCTCAGTCACAGGCAAAAAGGAATAGATGGAAAGGAAAGCGAGATAAAGGGCGAAGGGAAGTTGTGCTAAAAAAAAAAAAAAACAACAACAAAAAACAATAAAGGAAGAAAAGATTGATAGATGCTCATATTGTTTCAATATGGCGAACGCCGTGGTGGCGGTGGTTACTGATTCATATGTCCCGGTAATATCCCTGGAAGATGTATAAATGTCACAACATGCATCCTTGCCATCCTTGCCAGTCAAGAGAGCTGATCACTCGTTGATGAATAAATCTAACAAAATGTTAAGTATTCGAATCAAGGTGGAAAATCGACAGAATTGTTAGGTCGGTTCAAACATACCACCCAAGGTGTTTAAGTGGTAGGTCTAACGCGGCGCCTTGTGAAATACCACAACTTGGTCTTGATGTGTCTTTAATGGGCTTTACTCTGTTGTCAACCTTCAGAACATGACGGCCCCCACCCCTGTTCCATCCCCACACATAAGCTCTCGATGTGAACATCGATGTCTCTTACATTAACCGCACCAATCTCACCAGTGAGAAAATACTGTGAAGACATTTCTCTGCTGAATGCAGAAAAAATTATCAAATCCTCACCGAAATATTTAAGAAAATATATTTGCATACAACCCTGCACCGGTATATAGTGTTTATCTGTTCCATCGGTGTGGAGGCGCAATGGACCAGTGTTTAGGGCAGCGGACTCGCGGTCGTAGGATCGCGGTTTCGATTCTCAGACTCCGGGAATTGTGAGTGCTTGTTGAGCAAAAACGCCTAAAGCTCCACGACGTTCCGGCAGGGGTTGGTGGTGAACCCTGCTGTACTCTTTCTCTCACTCTTTCTTCCTGTTTCTGTTGTACCTGCATTTCAAAGGGCCAGCCTTGTCACTCTCTGTCACGCTGAATCTCCCCGAGAACTACGTTAAGGGTACACGTGTCTGTGAAATGCTCAGCCACTTGCACGTTAATAAATCAGCTGCGACGTCACTGGTGCCAAGCTGTATCCGCCTTTGCCTTTCCCTTGGATAACATCGGTGGCGTGGAGAGGGGAGGCTGGTATGCATGGGCGACTGGTGGTCTTCTATAAACAACCTTGCCCAGACATGTGCCTCGGAGGGTAACTTTGTAGGAGCAATCCTATGGTCATTCATGACCGAAGGGGTCACAGCAATAATCACAATTCCATCGGTAGGCGTTTGCACTTTGCTGAGAAATGGAAACTCTTTCTGTATGTGTTCCTCTTGCAAAAAAGGCGAATGTCAGAATCATTAGAAGGCCAGAAAGAATGCCTTGCAGTGTTTATTCCAGCTCCCATATATTGCTGTTATATATTGCGAGTACTACCTCCTCATTTTGTGCTGCAAAAGTAAAGAGAATCCAAGAGTCAAACGAACTACGTTGTCATTATTTCTGGCTATGATACTCAATTTTCTTTTCCTCTAACACTGGGCAGCTATATAACGCACCAGTTCCATCTGCGTTCCCGTCTTGCCACCCGTTTTAAAAAACCCGACACACGCTTCCAAATGCTCTGACCAGGTCGATCTATCATCTATCCAACTACAAACTAGCCAGTTGCATTTAACTTTCTTTCAAGGGAACATGGAAGGCATTTTTTTTTGTGAAAAACTTTTGACTCGCCCTTTCCTGGATAAATCTCTCTGGAAAGGACGCATTCCTTTTTGTGACGTATCACTTCTACGCTTTTCTGTCTCTGGAGTTAACCGTTGTGTTTTTTGTTTTGTTTGTTTATTTGAAAGTCTAGCAAAGTATGTTGTTGGTACTTTTGTTAATGCCACTAAGTTTGCATTTTCTTTTCTCAAAATGTGTTTGTGTCGAAGAGTATATTTGTGTTGCATTGTCATTGTTTGTTTATCTTTCATCTCAACTGTTTTCATGCTTTCAAATTTTGTTGTGTCTAGGGAGAGTCATCATGCGAATATATTTTTCCTCGTGAAACAGCTTATTGTATTTTAGATTTTTTCTGTGATTCTTCCATCATTATTTCGACATCCATAATGAAGTCTATATTTCGCCGATAAAGTTATTACAAACACCAAAACATCTTTGGATTTGTTTTCAAATGTTTTCATGTTATTCATTGCTACCACTCTCGTTACATCAGAGGCGCTCTCCCCACTAAACAAATTAAAACGGACGTCTGCAAACAATGTTTAAACAATGTCAATATATAAGGCAGAAAAGGCGGCGAGCTGGCATAAACGTTAGCACGCCGGGCGAAATGCGTAGTCGTATTTCGTCTGCCGTTACGTTCTGAGTTCAAATTCTGCCGAGGTCGACTTTGCCTTTCATCCTTTCAGAGTTGTTTAAATAAGTACCAGTTACGCACTGGGGTCGATGTAATCGACTTAATCCGTTTGTCTGTCCTTGCTTGTCCCCTCTGTGTGTAGCCCCTTGTGGGCAGTAAAGAAATAAGAAACGTTAGCACACGGGGCGAAATGCTTAGCGGTATTTCGTCTGTCTTTACGTTCTGAGTTCAAATTCCGCCGAGGTCGACTTTGCCTTTCATCCTTTTGGGGTCGATAAATTAAGTACCAGTTGCGTACTGGATCGATCTAATCCACTGGCCCCCTCCCCCAAAATTTCGGGCCTTGTGCCTAGCGTAGAACAGAATATGCAAGGCGGAATCTTGTTTTCTACCGCTGAGTAGTTAGACATTTAATAGCTCCTAAGACTTTTGTTAAAAAAGAAAAACAAAAGGAGAAAAATGACTTTTTTTCACACTATAATCCAGAGAAAATATTTTCCAAATAGTGACCTTTTCACACATGACTAATCTTAGCGAAAAACAACAACAATAATATTGTTTTCAATTTCAACATAAGGACAGCAGTTTGAGGAAAGATGTTTAATCGATGTGGCCGACCGCAGTACTTGACTGGGATTTCTTTTTAGTGTTTAGAACCCTCCTGATAATCCGTGCTGTCCCTAAGAGACAAACTTTCTGTAGAAGCTCTCCTATTCCAATTTCCTTCAGCCATTTGTCTATATATTGGCTTATTGTTCCCAAACGCATCAATTTCTATAGGCACGACCTTTATTAACCTCATGCTCCAAATTCTTCCTATTTCAAATTTTAAGGAATTCCATTTTTTTTTGTTTTTTGTCCTCTTTCTTTTCGATCTTGGAATCAAACGGACATGATGGGTCGATCAGTTATTATAATTCAAGTTTCACTTGAAAAGGAAATTGAGAATGGAGAGGGAATTTATCAAAAGGTGGGTGAAAGTTGCGAAAATGGTAAGAGTGGATGGTACCTCCCTAAGTGTAGACCTGTGAGTCAGAGAGAAAGAACTGGAGAGAACACTTGCTCATAGGTTTTCAGGGAAATCTCGGACGGTGGGGTTCCTCGATTATTCCTCCTGTATCAGGAGGGTTACGTCTCTATCATCCACCCCGCTTTTTTTTTTTTACCTCTGTATGCTATGCATATGTCTCTTTCCAGTGTATACCGTGTATACTTTTAAAAAATTATTTTATTTTTTTGTTTATCATTTTATTATTATATGTAAACCCCCACACTTTATATCTGTCTCTGTATTGTTCCCCTCATCTTTCGCCCTCCTGGCAAATAAATGAAATCATCATCATCATCACCATCATCATCATCATTATTATTATTATTATTATTATTATTATTATTATTATTATTATTATTATTATTATTATTATTATTATTATTATTATTATTATTGAATGAGAGAGCAGTGCATGCCATCAAAGTGACACTGGGGTAAAATATACGAGCCCAGTATACCCATCATGACTACTCGTCTGATAAGGATACACCAGGCACATGCATCACATCCACATGTGCGTGACATGGTGATCTCATACCAAGATAAACAGCACATGACCTTGCAGGTGGGGCCCAGTTAGAATTTTCTTCAGGTCGAGTAACTCATCCTGCTCAAAAGGTCCCTGAATAAGGGCTGTTTAAGGATATTGAACGAAACACCCATGTTTCCAGAGGTGAATTATTCGAATCCCAAAGAATCCCTCTCAACACAGGGCTAAGATGCTTCCCCACTACTTCTGCTCGTGATCAGAGATACACATATCGTCAGCCACTAAGGAACATGCTCAACTGGTTACGGTCAAACAACTGACAAGCAGATCTGTAGTATTGAGCAGAATATTTGCTATAGCCCATCTTTTATACCAAGACAAAACAATATACATGATAACACTTCCAATCAGTTAAGATCAGAAGCCACGAGAGCCACTGCCTGGTACTACATCAGGGCATTTATTATTATTAATTATTATTATTATTATTATTATTATTATTATTATTATTATTATTATTGCTCATACCTGAGGTTGACGCTCCAGTTCGTGGCCAGAGCTTGGTCCTGCGCTGCCAGTGTAGTGCTCTCAGTCTCTTATTTTAGCGTTTCTTTCATCAGCCAATCCCACCTATTTTTCCAGCAACTTCTGTTGTGGCTACGTGGAATTGATTGTGTAGTCCCTTCTTGCGTAATTCTTCTTCACGTCCCTTTTTGTACTTCTTTTGTTTTCCCTTTTTTCTCTGCTCCCAATACTCTCTCGTTCCTAATGTCTCTTGCAAATTTTCCCTACTTTGCGCTAGGTATCTCATTAAACTCTCGAGTTCGATATGTACGCAGTATTCCACAGTTGTCAGCCCCTTTCCTCCATTTGCTCTCTTCATGCATCAGTGTCTGCACGTGTATTATTATTATTGAGTGAGAGAGCAGTGCATGCCATCAAAGTGACACTGGGGTAAGATATATGAAGCCCAATATACCCATCATGACTACCCGTCTGATAAAGGTACACCAGGCACATGCATCACAACCATATGTGCGCGACATGGTGATCTCATATCAAGATAAACAGCACATGACCTTGCAGGTGGGGCCCAGTTAGAATTTTCTTCAGGTTGAGTAGCCCATCCCGCTCAAAAGGTCCCCGAATAAGGGTTGTTTAAGGATGTTGAAAGAACCACCCATATTTCCAGAGGTGAATTATTCAAACCCCAAAGAATCCCTCTCAACACATGGCTATGATGCTCCCCCACTACTTCTGCTCGTGATCAGAGATGCACATATCGTCAGCCACTAAGGGACATGCTCAACTGGTTAAAGTCAAACAACTGACAATTATTATTATTATCATTATTATTATTATTATTATTATTATTATTATTATTATTATATTATTATTATTATTTATTATTATTATTAATATTATTATGCTGGTGTGTTTACGTCCCCGTAACTTAGCAGTTCGGCAAAAGAGACCGATAGGTGAAGTATTAGGCTTACAAAGAATAAGTCCCGGGATCGATTTTATTTGACTAAAGGCGGTGCTCCAGCATGGCTGCAGTCAAATGACTGAAACAAGTAATTATTATTATTATTATTATTATTATTATTATTATTATTATTATTATTATTATTATTATTATTATCATCATCATTACTATTATTATTAATATTATTTATGCTGGTGTGTTTACGTCCCCGTAACTTAGCGGTTCGGCAAAAGAGATCGATAGATGAAGTATTAGGTTTACAAAGAATAAGTCCCGGGATCGATTTTATTTGACTAAAGGCGGTGCTCCAGCATGGCCTCAGTCAAATGACTGAAACAAGTAATTATTATTATTATTATTATTATTATTATTATTATTATTATTATTATTATTATTATTATTATTATTATTATTACTACTACTACTACTACGACTACTACTACTACTACTACTACTACTACTACTACGACTACGACTACTACTACTACTACTACTACTACTACTATTATTATTATTAATTTTATTATTATTATTATTATTGTTATTATTATTATTATTATTATTATTATTATTATTATTATTATCATTATCATTATTATTATTATTATCATTATCATTATTATTATTAAGCCTATTATCTCTTATTTTGCACAAAGACGATAGACGAATCACAAAAGTACACACATCCTAGAAATGATGGTGGTGGTCGTGGTGATGCTATGGTCGGTCAAATCAATTTCAGTACATTAGCACTCCATATTTCATCAACGTTAAAAATATGCTGAGAAATGAGTAGGTGGGGGGGGGGGAAATTTGACTTAGTGTCCCTTTTTTTAGTATAACAGAAAGACAAGAAAAGAAATCATTATTATCAAAACGTTGATTATTATACAGAAATCTTTAAGCAAAAAGAAAAACTAGCGCATTAGTCTCAATCTTTCTCGACTTGCTAATTCAACAAATGTATTGTGTATCTTTTTTTATTGGGCACTTTTATGAGTGAAGTGCATGGGTTTCCAAATACTTAAAACGCAGCAGGAGGTATGGATAATGGTAAATACAAGTTTCGACATAATGTTGAAACAAGGTGTAAAAGGGAAGTTTGAATATTCAATACATACGAATTACGAATCGAAATATAATAGCGAAAATACACCTGATACTCATTTAAACTGGCAGCGACTGTGAAGAAAATACGGTATCCATTGATAATTGGCATCAAACGAAAGAGAAAAAAGCGATAAGAGAACAACGGGTATTCTAAATATTACGTGCAATCACTCGGTGAAATTATTCTATCATAAAGAAAAAAAAAAGCTGACATGAAAGGAAATAGCGAGATGCGTACAAATACGTCAAATATTCGTAGACGTATTATATACATACACACACAAATATACGCAAAAAGAGAGCGAGAAAAAAAAATAAAAGAAGTAATACGAACAAACACTCAACAAATATTATAACACACATGCTCATTTCTAGGAGAGAAGCTGTAGTACATAGGAAAATAATGAGACACGCAATAAACACAAAAACAGAAGAGAAGCACGCAAACGTGGACAAACTAATTCTCACGTTGAATAAAAATAATTGTTTCTTACATAGGAAAAAAAAAAATTCCAGATTTTTTTTGTTTTTTTTTTTATAAATCTCTTTTTATTTATTTATGTATTGATTTATGTATTGGTGTGATGGGTGGGTGGGTGGGTGTGAGAAGTAGGTGGGAAATTGTTTAGTTCATTCTGCGTTACAATATGATTCCTGCGACAAAACAAACAGGAAGTGAGATGGTTTTAATGCAAAATCAAATATGGACGCGGTCAATATTTCTAGGTTTACGTATCTTAAACTCCAGCCAATAGAAGGTGGTGGCGGTGGTGGTAGTGGTGGTGGTGGTGGTGGTGATGGTTAGTGGTTGTCAATGTCGTTGCGAAGGCGCGTGGCTTAGTGGTTAGGGTAATCGGCTCACGATCGTAAGGTCGTGAGTTCGATTCTTGGCGATGGTGTCGCTGGCAAGAGTGAGTTACACCTGTAATTCAAAGGGTCGGCCTTGTCATATTCTGTGTCACGCTGAATCTCCCTGAGAACAACGTTAAGGGTACCAGTGCCTGTGGAGTACTCAGCCACTTGCAACGTTAATTTCACGAGTAGTCTTCTCCATTGATCGGACCAACTGGATCACTCGTCGTCGCAACCGACGGAGCACCAGATTATTTTTGTTACCGTCGTCGTTGTTTTTGTTCTTGTTCTTGACGTGGTGGTTATTATTGCTATGGTTGTTATTTGCTGTTGTTGTTATAGTCGTTGTTTTCGTTATTGCTGTTGTATCTGTTGTAATTGTTGTTTTTATTGCTCACCCGATATCAAATATGACTGACCAGCCCTACAATCAAAGGCGCTCCAGCTGTGACACTCTCGTCTTTCTCTCACCCGTAGTGTATCTAGAATTACATCATCCAATAGCTAAATTTCCCCATTTGAGGGGAAATTTAGCTATTATTTCTTACCAGTCTTGCCGTTGTTACGATTGTGTAGAAGGTCCTTTATTGGTTACGTAGTCGACCTGCTAGAAATGACAGCTAAATCTCCCCCAAATCACACTGTGGCGTCTTAAAAATATAGAAAAACATTGCATAAAGTAGTTTTGAAAAATTTTGGTAAATACAGATAGAATATATCTGTGAATTCTTGAATTGGTAAGCTAGAAAAGATATTGCTACTGACATGCTAGCGGTGAGATTGGTACTTGACCGATTCTTCAGTGCTAAGCACGGAGGTTGTGGTGTCAGGACAAGGGTGCAAATTTTAATGCGTGAGGGAACGAAAGACATTCGATGGGCCCGCATGGTTGAGGTACAACGTGATAAAGAAGCCACAATTAGGTCTTTGACGGCTCGGAAGGGAAGCGTGCAACTCGATTCCAAGCAGATGTGTGCTAGTTTTCAGTAGTACTTCGCTCAACTGTCTGGGATAGACGGTGTACCGGAAGTGGAGGCTGAGGGATAGGGTGAACTTTACCGCCAGTCTTGACGGAGTGTCACGGCTTACTGGAGACGCAATGTTTTGTGAAAGGGTAACAATAGCTGACAAAATACTAGAAGCGATGGCTGGCTACACGAATAAAAAATCACCACGGCTGGATGATCTGCCCTATGAGCTTTATTTTCATATGGCAGACTTGTTTGGGAGCCTCCTAGCAGACGTCTCCTGCAATTAGTAGGAGAACGGGGGAATTCCCCGTCCCGCGAAAAGAGGTATGTAGATCCTAATGTGAAAGGATCTGAATAAGGTGGGGTTGATTTTAACAACTACAAGCCTGTAACCTTACTAAATGACGATTTTTGCCAAAGTGTTAGCTATGAGGTTGGTGTTAGTTGTCGATACTCCGGTAAATGAGACAGAATGTGCATGCGAAACATCCTAGAGAGGGTTGTGAAAGAACCTGGCATGGGTGGGTCCTTGATCCATTTAGATCAGTCAAATGCTTTCGATAGAGTCGACCAGCATTACTTGGCAGCTGACCTGAAGCTAGCTGGTTTTGGGACTGTCTTCAGAGGTTAGACTGCTACAATGTACAGAGGTTTCTACTCAGTGGTCAGATAAATATCCACTCGCAGTATCATGCGATCTGTCCGTCAAGGGTGCTCCACCCTTTCCCTTCTGTACGTACTGACCCTAAAGCCACGTCTTCGGAAGTTGGATGTTTCGAGGGGTAGCCCATAAAAACTAGATGCAGAAGACCCGAGTTTGTAAATGCGGACAATATCACCATAGTAGTGCCGGACATCAAGCATTGAAGAAATCGGCATTACCCCAAGGGAATATGATGCGGTGACGGGGGTAAAAACTCAACGAGGAAAAGTCATTAGACTTGCTGCTCAGAACCTGGAGACACAAAGCCCAAACCATACAACAGTGTCGTAGAGTGCTGGATAGACGGACCGGTTAAATTGCTTGGCGTTTGGTTTGGTCCAAACCTCCAGGTGGATAAGAACTCAGAGGAGGTGATGAGCAGGGGGATACTCTCTCTCAGGAATGAGTGGAGAGAAAACTATCCCTGCAGGGTCGGGCGAAGATAGCACCCATCATCTATTACTACATGACCGTCGTGCTTTCTTCGTTTCATGACAGACCAGATTGGGGCACTTTTTCTTCTGCTTTGTATGGAGGGAACGAGCTCTACTGGTCAACATGCTGTCAGCATCAGCTACGTAGAGGACTGAACATACCGTGGCTAATGATACAGACATGTGCCAAGGTAACGAAATCGCCAGCATTTCCTTGACGGTAAGCTGGTGTGATTGCCGGTGGTTAGGCACGCTTTTCCGCAGCACGCTTCCTTGGCAGAGTCGCAATCCTGGATCACGCGAAGACCGAAATATGGTGTTTGGTACTTTGAATGCTGCCAGACGCTGACATCTCCTGCTAGTTGAGCAATGCGGTCGGCGGATGTTCTACGATGGGTTTCTGTAGAGGATTAGTGATAGGTAAGCCTGACGAAGTTCTCGAGGAATGTATTGACGTCGGTGAAAATCAGCTGGCTAGTCTTTTCCGGAAGACTTTGGGTCGAATCTCATGAATAATTTCCAGAGACCCCTGGCCTGGTAATGCTATTAAGAGTATTGTTGGATCTGGATAGATTCTACACATATGATAGGGTATTACCTCGCCTGCCCGAGTTCGCGCAGAGCGACGAAACTATCCTGCATGCGATCCTACAGTGCTCGAGTATTGCTGATTTATGAAGTTATGTCGAACAACCTGGTTCCGGGTTCAATCCCACTGCGTAGCAGGCACCTTGGGCAAGTGTCTTCTACTATAGCCACGGGCCGACCAAAGCCTTGTGAGTGGATTTGGTAGACGGAAACTGAAAGAAGCCCG
>NC_043002.1:81611999-81614499 GCF_006345805.1 Octopus sinensis | reverse complement strand
TTATACACATAAATACATATACATATATGTATACATATATACGTGCACACACATAAGATGATGATGATGGTGGTGGTGGTGATGATGAATGATGATGATGATGATGATGATGGCGACGACGACAATGAGGAACGTGACGACATGGACGAAAACAAGGATAAGAACACTGTAGGTACAGAAGAAGAAGAAGAAGAAGAAGAAGAAGAAGAAGAAGAAGAAGAAGAAGAAGAAGAAAAAGAAGAAGAAGAAAAAGAAGAAGAATGTGCATGACTGCTGACAATAGAATTTGTAATTAAATATACATACATACACATATACACACACAAACACACTCACACACACACGCGCGCACACACACACGCACGCGCACACGCGCGCGCGCACACATATATAATGAAGATGAATGTGGTGATGGCTTCCCATAAGTTTTTAAATATAGGAAGAGGAAAAGGAGGAAGAAGGAGGAGAGAGAAGATGGAGGAAGAGGATAAGGATGATGAAGAAGAAGAAGAGAAGAAGAAGAAGAAGAAGAAGAAGAAGAAGAAGAAGAAGAAGAAGAAGAAGAAGAAGAAGAAGAATGAGAAGAAGAAGAAGAAGAAGAAGTCAGATACACAGACAAACAATACAATCAAAGGCTGAGTAAGTGACATGAGAGGTGTCAAACAAACTACGTTTCTATTGATTTTACTAAGAAATATAATTGGATTAACAAAACTTATCAAAATTTATGTCCGGTCTGATATAATTATATTGTTGATGTTGTTGTTGTTGTATTTTATCTTTCCCCTTAGACTTCCTATTCGTCTTCCTCTTGTTCCTCCTCTTTCTTATTCTTCCTTTTGCTTTTATATATTATAGACTTATGAAGAGCCATTTTTACCACACACATATCTTCATTATTCGTATAATTTTTGAAGGCCCACAATCACTGTTGTCATCAATGTCATTCCAGCGTCTTCCTCTGAGTCTATCGTATCGCTGTCATCGCCATCGCATTCAGCATCCTCATCACCACCACCACCACCACCACACCACCACCACCACCACCAATACCACCACCACACATCGTCGCCGTCATCATCTCATCATCATCATCATCATCATCATCATCATGATTGCAAATTTTGGCACGAGACCAGCATTTTTGTGGGATGGGGTTAAGTCGATTACATCGATCCCTATTACTCAACTGGTACTTATTTTATCGACCCCGAAATAACGACGAAAGGCAACGTCGACTTCGGCAGAATTTGAACTCAGAACGTAGAGACGGACGAAATGCCGCAAAGCATTTTGCCCGGCGTGCTAACGATTCTATCAGATCCCTGCTCTCATCATCTTAATTAAAATTATTATAATTATTCTCTATAATATTATTCAGCTTGTTACAGTATATGAATTTAAAGGTTATTCTATAAACCACGTTAACTATGGAATAAAAATCAAGGACAGACATAACCAGAATCTTTAACATAATAAAGCTATGTAATAAAGATTTATAAATTTATGTACCAGAACCGAAATTTCCACGGAACCTGCTGCTTCTTATTACTATGATCAGCATCAGTGCCGCTATTATTTTTATTATCGTTATGGACCAGTTCCTGAGATCTTTGGTTTGGTAATATTTCTGGGATCCACTGACAGATCTAGGGCTAAATTCTACACTCACATTAGCGTCGCATGGTGGTGCTTCTGGAATTTCAGGGTTTTACGGGGCTTTCAGCATCATACTTCCTCGCTCTTTTAATCCAGCCGAGGTTCATCAAGACCCAGCTTGCCTTTCAGTACCACACACACACTCACACACATACACACACACACACACACACACACACACACACACACACACACACACACACACACACACACACACACACACACACACACACACACACAGAATCACACACATACACAGAGTTTATTTCAGTCATTAGATTGTGAGCGTGTTGGGGCACCGTCTTGAACGGGTGTTAGTCAATCACATTGGCTCCAATACATATTGCACACCTCGTCGACCGTTGTCCGAACATTGCTGACTTATCCGAATTATGACAAGCAGCTGCTGTCGCACTGTTAGTAACTGGTGGTACAGAGTATGTATTAACTGGCGCGTGGCTTAATGGTTAGGCTATTCGGCGCACGATCGTAAGGTTATTAGTTCGATTCCGGGTGGCGCAATATATCCTTGAGTAAAGAGTAAAAAAAAAATAATTTTTCATTGCACCAGTCCACCCAGCTGTCAAGAATGTAATTTAAAGAGTCAGCTTTGTCACACTCTGTGTCACGCTGAATCTCCTCGAGAACTACGTTTAGGGCTCACGTGTCTGTGGAGTGCCCAATCACTTGTACGTTAATTTCTCGAGCAGGCTGTTCGGCTAATCGAATCAGCTGGAACCCTCATCGTCGTAACCGACTGAGGGTCAGGCCAAGTGGTGGTGGTGGTGGGGGTAATGGTAATGGTATTACATGGTGGCGATGGAAGCCAGATCAGGGATCC
>NC_043002.1:81601999-81606999 GCF_006345805.1 Octopus sinensis | reverse complement strand
TTTCTTTTACTCTTTTTTCTGTTTTATTTATTTATTTATTTATTTTCGTTTGGCATTTATAATTTTATCATTCTAATCCCGTCTGATTTGAAATTCATTTATGGAAGAACTCCGTAGGTGAGAAGAGAGGAGAAGGCGAGGGAAAAAAAGGCGGAGGAAGAGGAGGGGGAAGAAAGAAGAAGAAGAAGAAGAAGAGAAGAAGAAAGAAGAAGAAGAAGAAGAAGAAGAGAAGAAGAGAAGGTAAAAGAGAAATGAATGAAATAAGATATAGTAGACCAGAAGACAAAAGAAGACCATAGCAAAATAATAAAAGATAATAAAATACAAGAAAGAAAAATGGAAGGGGAATAGTAAGAGAAAATGCTGGTAAAAATGAGAAAAAAATAGAGTAGAACGAGGGGGAGGAGGAGAAGAAAAGAAGAGGAGGGGAAGGGAAGAGAAGAGAAGAGAAGAGAAGAGAAGAATGCGAGAGGAGAAGGAAGAGGTGCATAATATGAAAAAAAAAATGTAGAAGAAAATAGACACAAGAGAGATAACTAACGTAATTAATAAATAGATAAAAAAAAATAAAGCTTGTCAAAGGAAATACAGTGCTGACCTCTATCTCACGCATAAATAAAATGTTAGATAATAAAAGAATAAATAAATTGATAACAGATAATGAGTGATTAGCGGAATGAATACGTGAATGAACGAATGAAAGTTAATGAATATAAAGAATGAAAAAATGTTATGGGGAAGGAAGGAGCAGTTGTTTTTATTGTTGATTAATATCCAGAGTATCCCTAGACATACAATCGGCTTTAATATATACAAACGGTAGGACATTTGGAGGGAGGGAGTTAGTTAATGAAACTGACTTGTTGTTACTTTATTTATCGATCTAAAAAAAAAAGAGTAAAAGGAAACCAAGGCTGATTTCATTGGGATTTGAACTCGGAGTGCAAAGAACCGGAATAAATAAGGTGAAGTACTATTGTACGACACTCTAACGATTCTGCAAATTCATCAGACTTAACGGATATATTTTTTATTAGACCCCTTTCTGTCATGAATGACCATGGGATTGCACCTAGAAAGTTACCCTCCGAGGCACAAGTCCGGGCAAGGTTGTTTATAGAAGACCAGCAGTCGCCCACGCATACCAGCCTCCCCTCTCCACGCCACCAATGTTATCCAAGGGAAAGGCAAAGGCCGATACAACTTGGCACCAGTGACGTCGCAGCTCATTAACGTGTACCCTTAACGTAATTCTCGGGGATATTCAGCGTGACACAGAGTGTGACAAGGCTGGCCCTTTGAAATACAAGTACAACAGAAATAGGAAGAAAGAGTGAGAGAAAGTTGTGGTGAAAGAATACAGCAGGGTTCACCACCACCCGCTGCCGGAACCTCGTGGAGCTTTAGGTGTTTTCGCTCAATAAACACTCACAATGCCCGGTCTTGGAATCGAGACCGCGATCCTACGACCGCGAGTCCGCTGCCCTAACCACTGGGCCATTGCGCTTCCACAACGGATATATTATTGCTTGAAAATTTAGGCAAGAGGCAAGACGTCGAGCTGACAGAATCGTTAACACGCCGAGCAAAATGCTTAGCGATATTTCATCCGTCTTTATGTTGAATTACGTCGAGGTCGACTTTGTCTTTCATCTCTTTCGGGGGTCGATAAAATAAGTACCAGCAGTGAACTGGAATCTACATAATCGAGTTGAATCCTCCTTCACAATTGCTGGCCTTGTGTCAAAATATGAAGTAAATTTAGGCACAAGGCCAACAGTTTTGAAAGGAGGAGGGCTAGTCAGTACCATCAACACTAGTACTTGACAGGTACTATATTTTAATGATCGTGAAAAGATAAAGGTGAAAGATTACATCAACCAGATTTGAAACCATTACACTAAGTATCAGAACAAATACTGAAAAGCATATTGTATGACGTGGAGGCACATGGCCTATTGGTTAGAGCAGCAGACTCGCGGTTGAGGGATCGCGGGTTCGAATCCCAGATAGGGTGATGTGTATGTTTATGAGCGAAACACATGCGGCTCCGGCAGAAGGTAATGGCGAACTTCTGCTGACTCTTTCGCCACAACTTTCTCTCACTCTTTCCTCCTGCATCTAGCAGCTCACTTGTGGCAGACCTGTATCCCGTCTCGTCCCTTGGGGAACCTATACGTCAATGAAACCGGGAAACCGGCCCTTATGAGCCAGGCATGGCCCGAGAAGTAACAAACAACATGTCCCCCGACACTTCACTGATTTTTCTAGTCTCTCGCCTTTTAGTAGATATATAACGAATGAAAATGGTTCCAGCAGTTATTATCTAGAATGTCCTCTCCTTATTCAAGACAAAGGAGTTGTATGATTTGATGGTTATTTGACAGCAATTTTTAGCAGATCATGTAAAGGATGTCTAAAATTTTTTTTGATGCCACCAACTCATGTTTCGACGAATTATGTATTATGAATTTGTTTTCAAAATTCAGAATGATTTGCAGTGAAATGATGATAATTAAATAAAAGAAATAAAAAAAAATTACCCCATCAAAAGATGAAAGAACGCCTCACAAAATAAACGGCCAACTATACCTAGAGATGACATATGTTACTAGATTATCTGCCCCTTGTATTACGTGTTTCTCTAGTTTCCTTAGATTATGGAAGCTAGATGAACTATAAATCACAATCTTCGATGTTATTTTACTTTCTATTACTGTATTTTCACGAAGTACATATCAAACATCAGAGAAGAGATTAGGCTTCATCATCTCGTTACTGCTACGGCAGTTCTCGATAGAGATAAACAAAATACCAGCCTCGAATTTGAACTCATAACCCAGGAGAAAGGACTCCAATAACCATATTCATTCAGCCATCTCGTTTATACAGAATCGTTTAATGTCCGGCAATCAATTCCTTGTGACTTCCCCTTCTATACTGTTTAAAATAAACGGGACAGAGCAATTGGAGTGATACAGGCCAGTAGATTGTGTATAGTGATTAACATGAAACACGGTGTGTGAACCCAGGAAACCATATCTTCGCTTGCTTTTCATTTTTAATAAGAGACTGCTAGTTCGCTCCTGAAATAATTTAAATAGCATTAGGAAAATGTCTGAATATCTGTTTACCATTTACCAGATTATGTGAATGATGATATTTAGTTACATATCGCCTTAATTTTATGGTCAAACCTCACCAAAGCTGATCTCAGCTTTTATGAATTCGGGTTGATGTAATTGGGGTTGATAAAATAAATACCAGTCGTAATCGGCCGTCAATGTAATCGACTGTTTTTTTGTCCCTTTAAAATTTCTGGTTTTGTGCCTGTGTCGATATTATTATGGCTTTAATTAAAGGTGCAGTACATTTTAGAATCACTAGAACATCAAGAAAATGCCTTACGATATATGTTCTGAGTTCAAAAATGTGGTGGATTTTCAGAAATTCACCGCATTTTTAGAGCATCAAACAAAATCCCTTGTGGTGTTTGTTTCGGCACTGAGTTCATATTCCACCAACGTCAATTTTGCTTTTTCATCTCAGCAAAGTAGAAGCTGTGTGGTAACATTATTATTGGATTTCCTTTTCACGGGTCATGGGTTCAGATCTGAGGCTGGTATAGTAGCAAAGCTAGTGACAGAAAGACTAGAGTGTCGGATCCCTCTTCCTCTGGCTGGTCTTGTCCTGAAAGTGATGACCCTTCTGTTTCCCAATTAGTGTCACAAAGTCAAAGGAAGTAAAACATTTATATTTAGTTTTTCGTCACTTGAATTTATAAGTTTAAATTCTAATAGAATAGATTTCACCTTCCATTTTGTGCAAGTCAGGCGCCATTTTTACAAAATTATGGCTTTGGGCCTGTGTTATGTAATTGTTATTTACTTCAGAATTTTGTTTTTCTTCCTTATTAAGCACAAGCATGACTGTATGGTTAAGAAGCTTGCTTTGCAATCATGTGGTTTCGGGTTCAGTCCCACTGCGCGGCACCTTGGGCAAGTGTCTTCCACCGTAGCCCCGGGCCGACTAATGCCGTGTCAGTGAATTCGCTAGACGGAAACTGTGTGGAAGCAGGAGCGGCTTTGTGCTAAGTAGCTTGCTTACCAACCACATGGTTCCGGGTTCAGTCCCACTGCGTGGCACCTTGGGCAAGTATCTTCTACTATAGCTTCGGGCCGACCAAAGCCTTGTGAGTGGATTTGGTAGGAGGAAACTGAAAGAACCCCGTCGTATATATGTATATATATATGTATGTGTGTGTATATGTTTGTGTGTCTGTGTTTGTCCTCCCCACCAACATCGCTTGACAACCGATGGTGGTGTGTTTACTTTTCCTTACTTAGCGGATCAGCAAAAGAGACCGATAGAATAAGTACTAGGCTTACAAAGAATAAGACTTGGGGTCGATTTGCTCGACTAAAAGCGACTGAAACAAATAAAAGAGTAAAGAAAGAAATAGTAAAGAAAGAAAAAGAGTAAAGAAAGAAAGAAAAAATACATGTATATATATGCGCGCGCGTGTATGTGTGTTTGTTCCACACCATTGCTTGATAACCAATGTTGATTTGCGTACGTCCCCGTAAATTAGCAGTTCGGGATAAGAGACCGACAGGATAAGTTTACTGGGGGTCAATTTCTTCGACTAAACCCTTAAATGCGGGGCACCAGCTCGGCCACAATCCAATGACCGAAACAGTTAAAGGTAAAAGTATCAGGGTGGAGAACAATAATAATCTTTAGAATATCCAACAAATTGCTTTGCAGCATTTACTCAAATCTAATTCAGATCTTCGCCTAGTCACCTTTATCCAAATCATAAGATACCACTCAAGAATTGGTGTCGATGTAATCGACGAAATCCCACCCCTCAAAATTTGGGGCCTTATACCTAAATTACAAACAATCATTTTTCCGTTTTTTTTTTGTTGGGGTTAAGTTTATTTCTGTCATTTATACAATGTAAATCCTCTGTCGTTTTACTTATATATTTTAAAATA
>NC_043002.1:81594499-81599499 GCF_006345805.1 Octopus sinensis | reverse complement strand
ATAATATTCTTTTTTAAGAATAATAAATTTGTACTCTACAAAAGTATAGAGTAACCTTTCAGATTAATGATAAATAGCTTTTATTATAACTGATCATAAAATGAAATATTAATATATTACATCATAGATTATTCTTGAGACATACAGGGTGTCCCAGAATTAACTATTCCTTTAAATGAAATCGGGCAAATTCTAAAAAAAAAATTAACTGAATTTTATGTTTATTACTTGATTATGATTCCAAAACAAATAGATTTAGAAAGCTTATGTTAATACTATATTGAAAATTATCAATATCTACCCTGTCTGTATCTCTACAAATTTCAAATCTCTCCTTAGTGTTGTGAAACACATCTTGAAGCATTTCAGGAGTTATCTCCTGCACTGCTTACTGAATGCATTCTTTAAGTTCTGTTAAATTACTGTTCCATCCAGGGGATAGACGTAGAGAAAGTGATTGCAGCCAGTTGATAAAATAGCTGTCGAGGACAGATAAGCAGGATCCAACAGGAATGAAAATAAAATTGTAAAAAAAAAAAAAAATAAAAATATAAAATCATAAAGGAAATTAAAAATGTATACACTTTTAACTCATATTAAACAAGATAAACATTAAAAAAAATGAGTTAAAAAAAAATTGTCCGACTTCACCGAAATAGTTAATTCTGTGGATACCCTGAATACAGCAAAGGTTTCCTCTTCTAGTCTCGTGGTCTCCCGAGCCTGTCATTGAGACATAGGGCTCATTTAATTCTCAAGAAGAGTTACCGAGTCACATGACATAATGACATGTCCACAAATCTGTGGACCCGTGTGACACATATCTAGGTGGTGCCGCGCCCCTTTGAGCCCTGTATTCCTTAGCTACAGGCCCATCTTCTGCTCTCAGACCCATAACTGGGGTCCTTGACATGTACTACTATCCTGGACCAGAGAGGACCTGGAAGCATCGGTGACCAGTTGGTAACTTCAAACTCCCTCCAAAACTCACGAACTCGCCCAGCTGGAATCTCACCACCGGATGCAGCCAAATGTAATTTTCGAGACATTATTTCCTCTGTCCACAAATATAGCACCTTTGTAACCCATAAAAAAAAAAGACAATATATTTTAGCTGGTGCCCACCTTGGAACACATCCACAAGAAAACAGCAGGAACGAAGTGGGGGTGGGAAACGTTTCAAAAGAAACCAAGAGCAAAATATCCAAACTATTCTCGGCAGAATGCATGGAAATGCTAATTTTAAACTTAATGGGATTTTAATGTTCATTCTTTATTAACTAAGCTTCAAATATCACTTGAACTTCGTATCGCAAATACGAGTTAGCCAATCATCAAATTTTAATCCTCCTTTATGCGTAGAAATTCAGACATTGCAAAGGACAAAACACTGAATTAGATTTCACATCATAATTAAGGAGTTGCATTTTCACTTATTTAAAATTTTTGAAATTACTATAATTTTTTTTTTTTAGTTTTTAATTTCATGTTTTTTTTTTTTTTGAAAAATTTCTTAATTTCTAAAAAATTTTTTAGTTTTCACCTTTTCGCATCGAAACAATGATAGACTGGCGGGAATTCAAAATTGAGTGAGAACTACTGATTGAAAATTGTTCAGCTAAATCATTTTGACAATATCCGATAAATTCAAGTATGAAATAATGGAAAATAGTTCTATTAAGCAGGTGCGACAAAAACATATAAATGCAAAAAAAAAAGAAAGAAAAAGAAAAAAATACTCATTCTCTACACAAAAATCCCAAAATAACACAGTGACGAAGAGAAGATTAGAAATATATAAATAACAGAATGAATAAATTTGAAAAAATAAAGAATAAAAGAAAAAAGAAGAAAAAAATTACTAATATATAATAATAGAAAATCAGACTTAAATTTCTTCTTTGTCTAACGACGACAATTCTAATTTAGAGAATGTATCTTCTACAAGACATGGTTCTCCATTAATGACGATTCTAGATGAACCTTTTGTGATAGCAGCTCAATTCAAAATCAAACTAAATAACGCTACATTCAATTCACAGTAGTTTCAAGTAACATTCATTTCCCTCCCACAGTCTCTCTCTCTTTCTCTCTCTCTCTCTCTTTTCTCTTTTCTTTCTAGCGTCCAATGACGTGTTATGTTTTTCCTTTTCCTAGAAACTATTGTTTAGTTTGTATACATTCTCTTTATTTATTTATTTATTTATTCATTTATTTATTTATTATTTTTTCTAAAAAAAGAAATATTTCTATCATGGCGCCTGAACAATTCCCTCAGCACACAACCATAAAGTATTGGTTTCTTTGCATGATTACCAAGTTTCGGATTTATGTGACCATCTAGTGGGTCCCTATTCTCTATTATTCGTTGGGTCGTCATTAGAGACTTCCCCTCCATAAGCTCATCTAGAACAAGTGGTTTTGGCAATAATTACCCAGGGACACCATCTGCATGAAAACCAACTAGTTATGTTTTCCCAACTTACTTCTCTTATCTGTTTTCTGTCTCTTCTGTATATATATACCTGTATATAAATATATTATATATATATAATATATATATATATATATATATATATATATATATATAATATAGTATAAATATATGTATGTAATCCGTAACAAGATAATTCATTTATCCATTTCAATAAATATATATATATATATATATAATATATATATATTATATATATATATAAATAATATATATATATATACATATTATATATGTATGTATATTATATATGTGGTGTGTGTGTGTGTTGTATACATATATATGCATATATGTATGTATGTATACATATACCACACACACATATATATATATATATATATAATAATATTATATATAGTATAAATGTGGTAAGTCTGCGTATCTTTGTGTTTGTTCCCTACCGCTTGACAAGCATGCTAATTTGCTTACGCTCCTGTAACTTCATGGCTTTGCAATAGAAACCGATAGAATAAGTACCATTCTTAAAAATGGAAGTACTACGGTAGATTTATTCGAATAAACCCTTCAAGACGGTGCTCGGGTACAACCACAATATAATGACTGTAACAAGTGAAAGAATATTTAATATATTTATTATCAAAAATATATTCAAAATGATCTGAGGTGAACAACATAAAAGATGACATTAGCTCAATGACTATTTGAAATCATTCTAGCAATAATGAAACATAACTCTGGGTATGTTTCTGTAAATTCTATTTGACCTCCTCGGAAATAATGCTTGGTAAAGAAAAAAATTAGATAGTCACGGCTAGAGCACATTTCAGCACAGGTCTGTTAAATCAGTGTTGACCAATGCCTAAAAATCAACAGTAACAACACCAATAATAGCAGCAGCATCAATACCTACAGCAAAAAGAAAAAAAAAACTAGATGCAATCAACTTCCTTGAGTTTCTTATCCTAAAACGGGTAAGCGAAAAAAAACTTAAATTATGATTGCTAACAGCCAAATCTATCTAAAGGTGATCCCCTTATCTTTAAAAAAGAAAGAAACATTCGATAAATGTATTCCCAGATATATTATGCTTGAAAAACTGACAAATAGTTACAGTTAGAACACCTTTATGATAGGTCTGCTCAATTTGAATTAACGTAGATTTAAACGACACGGCCAGTTTTCAGTTTCACAGTGAATACGGCAGTCAGTCATACCAACATACTAACCACTTTGTAGTATGTCGTTGGTGTCGGCTAAACCCAGATCAGATCTGTTCAAGATCCCTCTTCTGTTTTTTTTTTGCCCAACTATAGTGCATTTTAGACAACGTTGTCAAATGTATCTTACAAAAATCCCCAAGAAATAAAACAAACAAACAAACAAAAAAAAACAACAAAAAATAAAGAAAAAGCAAAGCATTGATGGTATACAATTGTCCCCAAATCGTATACCTCTGCTCTATTTAACATTATTATTAGTTAGGGCAGCGATAGAAAGTCGGGTATAAGAACGATCTTCGTGGAGTGGGTATGGAAGTATAATGATCGACAAACAATAACAAGTAAGGAATAAATGTGTGTATATATATATATATATATATATATATATATATTATATATATAATATATATATATATATATATATATATATGTGTGTGTGTGTGTATATACATATATATATATATTGAAAGTTACATATAAAAACTGCATGGAGCAAACTAGTCATATCTTTCCAGCTGTTTCAGATAATCGATGAATATTGATGTAGTCATACATATTATACAAGGAAATCCAGAACTGAGTCAATATCATAGATACTTATAAAAGTAAAGGTAAAGTATCAACTACCACGGATTTTGATAGCTCCGTACAGCAAAGTCACGCTATAGTTATCAAAAGAACTGCACAAAATTATCAAAATCCCTTGATACATTTACTTTGCATTTATGTATGCTAACCATAGTGATTCAATATTTCACTCCATTGCACAATATGCATAGTTATATCAACAAGTTTTCGAATATCCGAAACAGCTGTAAAGAAAATTCTTGCTTTCGTCATGTAAACTGTATATGCAACTTTTCATATAAATACAGCCCTTATGCATGTTAAAATTTGTGTCTTTCTACTTAAATGTATATGTACATACATACACACACATGCATGCTTACACACACAAATACACATACACATATTAAATATATATCAGTGTATGTCTTTAATTGTTATACTCATGAAACAGTTAATCGACAATGTTAATGTCAAACACACTAATTTTGAAATAGCGTGATCGTACTTTGTATGTATTTATGTATGAATGATTTTTCTTTGAGTTTAATTTAAGTTCTTGAGAGAGTTCAAGCCGATTGGAAGTAAAGCGACTAGACATTTTAGCTAAGAGAGTTCCCGGTGTTTGTAAATATGTAGTTGAGTTTGTGTGCTGGATGAACTGTGAGTTGGTTGAACTGTCGATGCAAACACCCATAAGAATCTCAATAGTACTCACATCCATGAGTTTCTTATCCTAAAACGGGTAAGCGTAAAAA
>NC_043002.1:81581999-81589499 GCF_006345805.1 Octopus sinensis | reverse complement strand
TACCACTAAGTCTGCTTGGGTGGTAGCCATAATCCATCATCCGACTTAACATCACCACCTGATTACTTGGGTGGCTTTAGTGACAGAGTGTGTACTGTTGCAAGGAAAGCATTGAGGCCAATTTTCCGGTTTTAGGACTCATTCATCCCTCCCTATTACATGTTTCGGATGCCCTTTTGACGGTTATGAGTATTGTCTTTCCGCCTGCTCTACCTCCAGTATTCGAGTACGTATCTTTTCGGTTTGACCGGCAGTTTTTAAAAATAATTTCCACGTAACTAAACACATTTAAACTTCGTATACTGGTAGAATGTGTTTATAAAACATCTTTATCTCTTGGCTCTATTGAGAAAATTCTATAGTTTGTAAGATATTTGTTGTTGATTTTTCTTCAATTTCTGTAATTTCAACCAATCAATTACGTCTATTGAGGTGAAAACATTCTGTGCCGTATGAATATGTCCCTCGTTTAAGAAACAGATTGGGTTTATTTACATTTCTGAAGAAAAAACGATACCCCCCCCCTAACCGTAACCCTAACTAAACCTAACTCTAACCCTAACCCTAAAACAGATAGAAATGCAACAGATCGATACTAGGGTCATAATTATGGGTGATAATTTCATATGACACCGCTAGAAAAAACTGCCGTTCAAACCGAAAAGATCCTCGAGTACTATTTTTTCCCGCCTTGTTTCACATTTATGCGCTTACTCTGGTGTAACCTGCTCCTTTTTTAGGAAAGCTTAAGCGACTCTCCACATGCAGAGTGAAGATGAACAGGAACTTGAAACTCTGAGTAGCAGTTTTTTGTGATATTTTTGTGATATTTTCGCAGCCTTAGTAATAAAGCATATTACTCAACTTCCGGTATTCGAGTACGATTGTCCCACCTAATTTCATATTTATGCGCTTACTCTGGTATATATGCATGTGTGTATATGTATGTATGTATGTATGTATGTATGTATGTATGTATGTATGTATGTATGTATGTATGCATGCATGTATGTATGTATGTATTTTTGTATGTATGTATGTATGTATGTATGTATGTACGTACATACGTATGTATGTATGTATGCATGTATGTATGTATGTATGTATGTATGTATGTATATATGTACGTATGTATGTATGTATATATGTACGTATGTATGTATGTGTGTATGTATGTATGTACGTATGTATGTATGTATGTATGTATGTATGCATGTATGTATGTGTGCATGTATGTATGTATGTATGCATGTACGTACGTATGTATTTATATATATGTATATATTTATGTATGTATATAGAATATTTTCTACAATAGACATCGATCCCAGTGCTCAACTAGTGTTTATTTTGTGATAAAGACTCTATCAATACCCCGCCTTATAAATAATACAATATTATATAAATATATGCGCGTGCGTGCGTGTGAGTGTGTGAGTGTGTGAGTGTGTGCGAGTGCGCGCATGTATGACCTGCTTGACTAACCAGCAGGGTGGCATTATTCGAAAGCTAAAATGATGCAAAGCACATTGTGACCAGCGACGTATAACGACATCCAATAATCTGGTCAATCACGTGATATATACATGAACAAAGAGAAAACACAACAACGCGAGGTCGTGGAACAAGTATAGTGTTATTGGACGCTCAGGAAAGGAAAGAAAGAAGGAGGATTTAACATTTCGAGCGGAGCTCTTCGTCGGAAACATAGAAAAAGGAAAGGTCCAAGGAATGGAAGACGGAGAAAGGAAATTGCCAACGAAACACACGCGGTCACATTGCACAGAGAGAGAGAGAGAGAGAGAGAGAGAGAGAGAGAGAGAGAGAGAGAGAGAGAGAGAGAGACACACACACACACACACACACACACATACGCACACACACACACACGCACACACACACACACACAAGTTAAAAACATATAATGAATGCACAAACTAACGGAAAACAGACATAGAAAGTCAACAAATCTTCCTCTGTTAACGACCAGACAGTAAAACGCCATTTCGCGCCTTGAAGGATAATATTGACCACCCTCTGGTGTCACGGACAGTTAGAGGCCATCAAGAGATGGCGAGCCAACGAATAATGGACCAAACATGACAGAAAATGCACAAACAAACAAGAAATAAACAAGTGTGCAATACAGAAAGTGAACATACAAATATGAAATGCATGTAATTCAAGACGAGGCGATTAGTGAACGGACAGGGCCAAAGATGAAAACAAACAAAACTAAATATGGCCATACGAACAATCTGAAATGAATATGGGATATACGGCCTTAGGGCCAGACAGGAGACATAAGGCATTATTCCGTTTATTCATTTCAGTTTGTTCGTAGGTCCACGTTCAGTGAAATAAGAAAGGGATGTTAACTGTGTTCTTCTACTTTTTTTTGCTTGATTATCTTTCTGGGTAAACTACGGAAAAAAACCCCATTATGTACGGATAACATCATTAATTCTCGTATCGAGAACATTTTCAGTTGCAGCAATAGTATTTCAATAGAAGTAAGAGTAATACCTAGAAAAGTGCTAACATACATAATGTGGACAGCATGATAACTTTAATTAATCGAGGCTATACCTTTATCAAAGAATATAATATTGTTAAGTAATGACCAAATTAATTCAAACAATGGCAACGACGATGACTCAATATTGAAATCAAGAAAAGAGTAAAAGGCTTTGGTGCACGGAAATCACTATTAGTTAGAATTCGAAATGAAGCATTGCGATGAGAGCAATGCGGCTTTCTTTCGTAGATGTGGTGAAGAAAAATTGACGCACATAGGGGAAATGGTTTAGCAATATATAGCAGCTAAAAAGGAGACATAAAGACATCGTGAAGAAATCTCATTTTGTTGAAATCTAACAAAGAAATTATCGAGAAATGACACAAGGAAAATACTTACCCTCTACAGAAAATAGTTGTACAAAGGCTGACAGTGGGTTAGAAAAGATCAATCTCATTTTAACCTCTAAGAAGGCAACGTGAATGCGAGACTGAGTCAATAGCATTTTCCAGTTTCTGAATCCCAGTCTTTGTTGGCAGAATGTACACGTCACACGTAAGTCAGCCTTCAAGTTGACAAGAGCAAATATCGTCGGCTTGAAGGGACAGGCATTATATGAAAGACGTCAGTTGATAGAGGTCCAGGTCAGTAAGTACTATGTCAAAATCAATTTAAATGTATTGCAGGTACTTAAAAAGTAACAAAATATTGATGAGGGAAATCCGGATCATATGTACGGAAAGAAACAATCTTTCCTTGACGCGTAGACGTACTTTGTATAACATTAGACGGATTACACAAGAATGAATGACGATGTGAAATAATAGACTCCCACTGCATTCTATTGAAATTCGTGCAAAATATACTGGGAATAATGCCACACCATTCATATATGAACCAAATTCATATTTGCTGTTTGTTTCATTAAAGATGGTGTTCTTTGCCTCTAAGTAAAAGTCTAAGTATATTATCATGTGCTACAATTCCTGTAGAGGGTATTTGTAAATGATAATGCCGCTACATAAGTCAACTTTGCTGCTTATCTTCCATAAATTAGAGAGAGTCTATATCAGTTGTTTGTGAGATTGTATGTCGGCTGTTTGCGTGACAGTATGTCGGCTGTCTGTGTCAATGTATATCGACTGTCTGTGTTATGCATGTCAGCTGTCTGTGTTATGTATGTCGCTGTCTGTAATATTGTATGTCGTAAGTTTATATCATGTACGTCGGCTGCCTGTGTGATTGTGTGTTGGCTGTCTGTGTCATTGTATATTGGCTGTCTACCTTGTGTATATTAGCTATCTGTGATATGCATTGGGCCATCTCGTAAATAAAGCGGTTTTTTCAGTTGCATTAAATAAAAGTCGGAGTGGGTCGAGATAAACTACCTGCATCAACTTGCTATAAAATCAGGTAGTAATTTTACCTTGTACTTATTCTTAGTGCTAGTTTTGAAGTGTGCAGTTCGATTTTAACAGTTATTTTTTCAAAGCTATAAAGGAAGTGACAAAGGAGCACATTCGACATATTTTGCTTTATGAGTTCAATAAAGGCAACAACGCAAAGGAAAGTGCAAGGAATATTAATGCAGTATATGGGGATGGGACAATAAGTGTGAGTTAGTGTCAACAGTGGTTCCAGAAATTCCAAGCCAGAAACTACAGCCTAAAAGATCAGCTCATCTGAGAAGATCTGTAGAACACAATGAGGATGTCCTGTAAACCCTGGTAGAACGAAATCCCATCGTAACTGTTGAGGAACTAGCAGAGAAGCTTGGGTTTGATCATTCAACCATTCATCGATACCTGCGTGCCATCGGAAAAGTCAGCAAGTTGACTCAATGGATTCCTCACAAACTCTCCGAGTTTTATCGTGTGCAGAGAGTGAATGTGTGCTCTTTGCTGTCACGTCTCACGAATGAAACTTTTTTGGATCGAATAGTGACTGGTAACAAGAAATGGGTTTTCTATAAAAATGTTAAGCGCCGAAGACAGTGGGTAGGGAAAGGAGAAACACCAGCACCCCAGGCTAAAGAAAGTATTCACCCACGTAAGGTGTTGTTATCTGTTTGGTGGGATATGAAAGATTTAGTTCACTTTGAACTTTTGAACTGAAACCAAACGATAACAAAGGAGATCTACTGCGAGCAGCTTGAGCGGCTTAAGTCAGCGCTAGAAGACAAAAAACGACCATCTTTGGTTTCAAGACGAAAGATGTTCTTATATCAGGATAATGCTGGGCAACATGCAGTGAGGATGACATTCCAAAGGCTGGAGCAGTTTGAATGGGAAACGATGCTCCACCCACCATATTCGCCTGACATTGCCCCATCTGATTATCATTTATTCCGCAGTCTTCAAAATCATTTGGACGGGAAAAATATGAGTTGTGTAGGCGAGGTCAGAACAGTACTGGAGGAGTATTTTTCGCCACGGACAAGGGAACTTTGGAAGTAGGGCCTTGCAAGTTTACCAGATAGATGGAAGAGCATTGTAGAAAATGAACGAGAGTATATTTTCGATTAAAAAAGTACTCTGTTTATTTTAATTTTGAAAAATAAAAGAGGTATAAAAAAAAGACGCATTATTTATGGGATGACCCAATATATCGGCGGTCTGTGCTACGTATGACGGCTGTCTGTGTGATTGTGTGTTGGCGGTCTGTTTAACTTATATGTCGGCTGGGAAGCTTGTTAAACTGTATCATATTTCCGAGCATGGATATGATGTTGTCTTGTTTCTGAAGAGAATACCCAACACAACAACATTCCTCATGATCTCTTTACATGGAATGTCTACTCCAGTGTTATTTCTGAAAGACTCGACAAATGAACGTATGTGTGGGTGTGAGAGAGAGGAAGAGATAGGGAGAAAGAGAGAGAGAGAGAGAGGGAGAGCGTAAAAATAGAAAAATATTTTGTGAGTATGTGTTGGACTTGTCACAGGAAATATTAATGCAAGCAGAATGCTTTTTACTCATTTATTCATTTATTTTTACTTGTTCCACTCACTGGATTCAGCATATGTTGGAGAACATCGACCTGAGTTTTATGTAATCGATTTGATCGATCTCCATATTTGTAGATTGATACATACTTTATCGTCTTCCCGGAAAGAGAAAAGAGAAGTTAACTCGGTTCTGAATCATAATACAAGCGAACGTATATAATATATACAGCGAAACATTTTGGTTGCTACTCTATTAATTTTATCAACCAATACCACATGTGAGATGAGGCAATATTTATCCATGATTGAAGCTCTATGAGGGGGTGCTAAAAAGTCCCCGGCTTTGGGTAAAAGAAAATACGGAAGGATTAGTTAAGTATGATTTTATTCAACATATTCCCCTCTCGGGTTCACATACGCATTGCAGCAGTTCTTTAGTTTTTCTAAGCTCTTTAAAGGAACTCGGAAGGTTTCACTTCCAAGTAGGTCTTTCGCGATACCCTAAAAGTCAGGAACATTTCAGCACCTCCGCGTACACACACACACACACACACACACACACACACACACACACACACACACACACACACACACACACACAAACACACAAACACACACCCACACACACAAACACACCCACACCCACGCACGCGCACACACACACACACACACTCACACGCACGCACACATATATGGATGTGTGTGTGTACGTTTGTATGTATTATGTGTTCTACATATCCATGTGTTTGTATGTTCATGTTTTTGTGTTTGTATGTGTGTGTGTGCGTGAAGTGCGTATGTGTTTATACGGTCATGTGTTTCAGTCTTAATTTGTGTATGTTTGTGTATATGTGTGTGTGTGCTTGTATGTCTGTATTACCTATGTACCTATCTGTCTATTTATCTATCTGTTTGCTTACATATCCATTCACCTACACACACAGACACACACACACGTCCACATAACAGCCTACTAACAACTCTACCTGTGTATATATAAACTGTGGGTATTAAGGTATGACTACCTTCTACGTATATTTTTTATTTAGTAGTGGGGATGTTTCATTTATGAGGACTTATTCCTGTATTTGTCTGAGTGTTGGGTCCTGCGGGTGCTTGGATAAAATGTGGATGTCAAGCTGACCCAGTGTGTCGCCATGTTGGTTTTTGGCATGTTGGAGGACCGTTTTTGTCGTCATATTGTCTCAAATGTCTTTTAGTCTTTCCGCAATGCTTCTAGATGTCTCATCTATGTATATCATGTTCTTGTCTTTACCAGCACCCTCTATGCACCTTATGCTGTAGACTACATTTTTAGTTGTACAGTTAATGCCAAGGTTAATCTTACATACCATGCAGTTGTTACTGGTGCATGTGGTATTCTCAAAGGGGTTACGTCCTACATAGTTGTGATATGATGAAGCTCCCTGGCTTTTAAAAGATATCAATGTTGAGTTTGGCCTCCGTCAGAGCTTTCCTAAATCTTCGCGCTAGTTCTCCATGGGCTGTGGCCTCTACAAACATCACTCCTTGATATTTCTCGGTCTTGTATCACGTGTTTACCCTGTTTGCTTTGTCACAAACCTTTTGTATCCTATTTCAGTCTTTACTTCTATATCTAGGGCAGGTATCATTGGTTTCATTACATGTATTGCTATCTAACTTCTTTCTAGCCCCCCTGCATTCCCAAACCCTATCTTTCTGGTCATATCCAGAGAATTGCATGCGGTACCTGAAGTTCTGTACATGTTTCTTTGTTTCGAAGGGTTTGCATGGTGGGGACATGGTGTTCATTATCCTGAGTCTGCTATCAGTATGTTGATTTACATGTGTGACAAGGCTGAGTTCTTGTGAACGACATATTTAGAAGCTATGGGTTTTATGTAATAGGAGTGGAGGAGCCGCACTCTGTTGTCCCCAGTTTCTAAACAAAGTTCTGTATGAAGGACAGGGAGTCTATTGTTAGGGTTTCTATTGGGGTAATCTATAGTTACTTTGATACTTTGGTGGATGGAGCTAGCTATGTGCTGGATG
>NC_043002.1:81566999-81576999 GCF_006345805.1 Octopus sinensis | reverse complement strand
TGAGAAAGCGTACAGAGAGTAGATGAGAATTAGGAATAAAGAGAAGAAGATCATTAACGAGGAGAAGTATTAACTCAGGAAGAGAGGAATGAAATTAATACAAGAAATAGAGCTAGAGGTTTTCGTATGATGAACAACAAAGCTGAAGCTAAATGGGTCAGAATGGGAACTGTTAATGAAGAAGGCAAAATATGAATGACGACGATAGGTAAAGATATTTTGTACAAACCAGAATAAGAAAACAGGCTAGAAGAGAAAAGATGGCCAAAGATAATTGACAAGATTTTCCCTAGAAATTAATCCAAGGATAATAAAGAAAATGGCAAAATATTGGATGGAAGCACTCCGTCGGTTCCGACGACGAGGGTTCCGGTTGATCCGAATCAACGGAACAGTCTGCTCGTGAAATTAACGTGTAAGTGGCTGAGCACTCCACAGACACGTGTACCCTTAACGTAGTTCTCGGGGATATTCAGCGTGACACAGAGAGTGACAAGGCCGGCCCTTTGAAATACAGGTACAACAGAAACAGGAAGTAAGAGTGAGAGAAAGTTGTAGTGAAAGAGTACAGCAGGGATCACCACCATCCCCTGCCGGAGCCTCGTGGAGCTTTAGGTGTTTTCGCTCAATAAACACTCACAACGCCCGGTCTGGGAATTGAAACCGCGATCCTACGACCGCGAGTCCGCTGCCCTAACCACTGGGCCATTGCGCCTCCACGGCAAAATATTATAACCGAGATGTCTATAGCTAACACTACACCACATTATAGATTGACGAATTTCCACGAGCACTGCTAGTAACATTTGAAATCGTTTCATCATCTTAACGGTTTCAGTTACTTGTGTTTCCTTCCATAGTTTCAAGGCTGTTAAAAGCGTAACATTTGGAAGTGCTTTATTATTTTAACGAATTTGTTCCATAGTTTTAAGGTTGCTAACGTATCACTTTAAGGCCCTTAAAAACACAACCCTCGAAAATATGTGGCAAGCAAAGTAATATTAGTTATGATCTGATGAAGCGTTGTAATATATTTTTGTTTGCTGGCCTTATTGTTGTTTAGCTCCAATCTGGTTGATCGATCAAATTCCCACCCCTGCCTCAAGACGTTCCGCCCGAGACCGTCTCGTCTGCTTTTGAAGTATACGGGAAAACATTATCCAGTTTGCCTTGCATACGAGCATAGCTCTGAATGTTAAGGAATAATCCGTGGTTAAATAACAACGAAGACGATGACTATGACAACGAAGACGATGTGTGTGACGCGGCAAGTACGACGACAACGAACAAGACGACGACGACGACGACCAACATATAATTCGTACCTGCAAGAAATAGCAGCCAAATATTCCAGAGTAAACCCAACTGCATTAAACATTAAACTGCATTAAATATGTACACCTTAGAGAGAAAAAAACTCTGCCTCCTTCAAAAGACATGTATGTCCAATCTACGCCGACATCGTTTAGCTTTTCAGCTTCTTTGTCACTCTTCTTTTCTCGCTTCAATTATTCCTTACTTTCTTTCCTCATTTTTCTTTCTTTAATCTATCTGTTCCCTCTTTTATTCATCATTTTCCTGTTTTTTCTTCCTATTTTAATTTCTTCATTTATTTCCCTCTTTCTTTCTACTTTCGCTCCTTCCATTCCTTCTTTCCCTATACGAGGGGCGTTCAATAAGTAATGCTTCTGACCCACTTGCAGCTATTTGATCTAGCTGAAATTTTGCATATGCAATTATTTATATCTTTATAGATTAAGTGGAAAATTACAGCTCTGAACTAATTGTGGTTTCTGATTTACAGGTGTTTGAACTGAGTCAAGTGTGAAATGGAGCCTGTTGAGTGTCGAGCAGTGATCCGGTTTTTGTATTTGAAAGGACGCACACCACGAGAGACTTTTGATGAAATGAAAGCAACTTATGGTGATGATGCCCCATCATATGACCTTGTAAAACGCTGGCATCGTGAATTCAAACATGGTCGGAACTCTGTGGAAACAGCTCTCAAATCTGGTCGCCCCTTCTGCCATTGATGAGGCATCTGTCCGTCAATTTGAGGCTGCCATTTTGGAAGATCGACGCATAACTATTCGCCAAATAGCCCATGAGGTCAAGATTAGTACCGGGTCTGTGGAAACTATCATTCATGACCATTTGCATATGCAAAAGGTGTCTGCCAGATGGATTTCCAGGCTGCTCACATCTTTTCAGAAGCAAAAACTCGTCGATTGCTCGAGGATGAATTTGGAGATGTGCCAAGAAGATGAGTCAAAATTTTTCAAAAGACTGATTACACAGGATGAAACCTGGGTCAATCACTATGATCCAGAGACCAAAGCTCGGTCAATGCAGTGGACACACCGTGACTCGCCTCCTCCAAAGAAGGCAAGGGTGCAGCCCTCTGCTGGCAAGGTCATGCTCACAGTCTTCTGGGACCAGGACAGAGTAGTGATGACAGATTTCCTGGCAAAGGGTGCCACAATTACAGGAGCCTATTATGCTTCACTTTTGAGGAAATTAAGAGAAGCTATCAAAATCAAGAGGCGGGGCAAGATCAGCAAAGGCATCCTCCTCTTGCAGGACAACGCTCCGGTCCACAACTCGCGTGTCGCCGGATCAGAAGCACAGGCATGCGGCTATGAACTCCTCCCCCATCCCCCTACTCCCTCTGATTTTCACCTCTTCCCAGCCATGAAGTTGTTTTTGAAAGAAAAGCGTTTCCCAAGTGATGCAGCCTTGATTTCTGAAATCACGTCGTGGTTTGAGGACCAAGCTGGTGTCTACTACAAAAACGGTCTTCAGAGCTGCATCAAACGATGGGAGAAATGCGTAACTCTGGGTGATTCCTATGTAGAAAAAGACTAATTGCTGTGCCAAGTTTCGTTGCTCTACAGCTATGGGAAGTGGGTCAGGGGCATTACTTATTGAACGCCCCTCGTACGTTTCATTCGGTTTATCTTTCTCACATTCTATCGTTAACTCACACACACACTCACTCATTCACTCAGTCATTCATTCTAATTTTCTTTCTTTCTTTTGTTTGTTTGTTTTTTGTTTGTTTGTTTCTTTATTTCATTCTTTTCCTTTCTTTCTGTGTTTGTTTCTCACATTCTTTCTTTTTCTTCATTTTTCTTTCTTTCTTTCTTTCTTTCCTTCCTTCCTTCCTTCTTTTTCTTTCTTTTCTTTGTGTTTTGTTTGTTTGCTTCTTTCTTTATTTCATTCTTTTCCTTTCTTTATGTCTTTGTTTTTCAATTCTTTTTCTTAATTTTTGTTTGTTTGTTTCTTTCCTTCCTTCCTTCCTTCTTTTTTTCTTCCTTTCTTTCTTCTTTCGCTCCTTCCATTCCTTCTTTCCCTATACGTTTCATTCGGTTTATCTTTTTCGCATTCTATCGTTCACTCACACACACACTCACTCACTCACTCACTCACTCACTCACTCACTCACTCACTCAGTCATTCATTCTAATTTTCTTTCTTTTCTTTTTCTTCATTTTTCTTTCTTTCTTTCTTTCTTTCTTTCTTTCCTTCCTTCCTTCCTTCTTCTTTTTCTTTCTTTTGTTTGTTTTTTGTTTGTTTGCTTCTTTCTTTATTTCATTCTTTTCCTTTCTTTATGTCTTTGTTTTTCACATTCTTTTTCTTCATTTTTGTTTGTTTGTTTGTTTCTTTCCTTCCTTCCTTCCTTCTTTCTTTCTTTCTTTTCTCTTTTGTTTGTTTGTTTCTTCTCTTAAGTTTTCTTCCCTTCAAATGATGTACTTCTGTTTTTCAATTGATTTTTTCTTCTTCTTATTTGCCAGCGTAATACAGTGGAACAGAAAGACAGGAACAATGCCAACACACGTGACTTCCTGTCAAGAACATTTGGCGTATGACGTAGAATACTTGTATCCCATTGCTGTTCTTCCTCTAGTTGCTGCTGCTGTTGTTGATGATGTTGCTGCTGCTGCTGCTGCTGCTGCTGTTGTCATCGTCACCGTCACCGTCGTCGTCGCTATTGTTTAGCATTATTCATTACTGATTTCTGAAGTTCTTTGATTCCATGAGTTCTTGTGGTTGTCATCGCGATTTATTTTGTTCGAGACTGTTGTTGCTTTCTTGCCGTTTACTTTCAGATTAGCCCTTGTCCCCGAAGAACATTCGTCGATGGCGTTCCAGCCGAGACCATCCCATATTTCTTTGAGACATTGTGTAATTAGGACAACATTCGTGAAACGTTCACTCTTTTACTGCAGATACTAGATAGGTGATTTGAAGAAGACTTGACTGCTATTTCTAGCTGGTCATGAAAGCACTTGTTATATTTTTAAGCGGTATGTTCTATTCGCAAATACAGCTTTACTTAACTAAATTTCATTTTGTAGTGGTGATGTATATGTGTTTTTGAGTTTATATGTGTGGTGGTGATTGTGGTTGTGGTGGCGGTGGTGGTGTGTGTGGTGTGTACGTAGGGTAAGGTGTGGGTTTTGGATGAGAGAGAAAGTGTAAAATGTGATAAATGTTAAGGAAATTACAATTTCTATTGTCTATTTCCCTATCTAGGTATTTATGAATCTCTTTTATTTATTAAAATACACTCATCGACCAATATGTATGTATTTATGCTCTCTTCTGTTTTTAATTATATAAAATATTTAAATTCTTCCTCTGTAGAGGGAAGCAACTAATTTCTAACAAAGATACAAAGCTCCATTGTCGGGTACAGTGATGAGAAAAACAATGCCACATTTAAGCATGAGAAAAGTCGTGCATATATCTACATTTCCTATATTTTTATAGCCCACAAAGGGCTAAACACAGAGGGAACAAACAAGGACAGACAAAGGGATTAAGTCGATTATATCGACCTCAGTACGTAACTGGTACTTAATTTATCGACCCCGAAAGGATGAGAGGCGAAGTCGACCTCGGCGGAATTTGAACTCAGAACGTTATGGCAGACGAAATACCTATTTCTTTACTGCCCACAAGGGGCTACACACAGAGGGGACAAACAAGGACAGACACACGGATTAAGTGGATTACATCGACCCCAATGCGTAACTTGTACTTATTTAATCGACCCTGAAAGGGTGAAAGGCAAAGTCGACCTCGGCGGAATTTGAACTCAGAACGTAGCGGCAGACGAAATACCTATTTCTTTACTACCCACAAGGGGCTAAACACAGAGGGGACAAACAGGGACAGACAAACGGATTAAGTCGATTACATCGACCCCAGTGCGTAACTGGTGCTTAATTTATCGACCCCGAAAGGATGAAAGGCAAAGTCGACCTTGGCGGAATTTGAACTCAGAACGTAGCGGCAGACGAAATACCGCTAAGCATTTCGCCCGGCGTGCTAACGTTTCTGTCAGCTCGCCGCCTTTCTACATTTCTAGTTACAGATTCTAATGTGCAAGTTAGTCGGCTGATTTCTTTTTCTGAAAACCCCAGCTTATTCAGATTGTCACTTAGGCATTCACTCACAAAACCATGTGCACCATTTACTATTAGTATAAATATGAATGTAATGTCTAATCTGAATATAGAAGCTGGAGGTTTCCAAGTAGTTGTCCATAGTTATCCTCTTTCTCTATGATTCTCTAAGACAGTGCCTGTCAAACTATCTATTTCTTTATTACCCACAAGGGGCTAAACACAGAGGGGACAAACAAAGACAGACATAGGTATTAAGTCGATTACATCGACCCCAGTGCGTAACTGGTACTTAATTTATCGACTCTGAAAGGATGAAAGGCAAAGTCGACCTCGGCGGAATTTGAACTCACAACGTAACGGCAGACGAAATACCGCAAAGCATTTCGCCCGGCATGCTAACGCTTCTGCCAGCTCGCCGCCAGTATTCTTTTTTTTTTTTTTTAATACCTATTTCTTTATTACCCACAAGGGGCTAAACACAGAGGGAACAAACAAGGAAGACATAGGTATTAAGTCGATTACATCGACCCCAGTTCGTAACTGGTACTTAATTTATCGACCCCGAAAGGATGAAAGGCAAAGTCGACCTCGGCGGAATTTGAACTCACAACGTAACGGCAGACGAAATACCGCTAAGCATTTCGCCCGGCGTACTAACGATTCTGCCAGTTCGCCGCCTTCCAAACTATCTGATGTGGAGTACCGGCAGTTTTTTCTCCAATGTGCCAGGGACCGGTAATATTTCTTAGAAATATTAATTTATACCGGAAACGATATATATAATGAATATAATAAAAGTTGATAATTTTTTTATCTTAAATTTATTTTGTAAACAAATAATACAATATTACATAAGCATTTTATAAGCATATTATCATGTTTCTTTCTCTTCTGGAAACTCGCCGCGTACCGGTAGCTGATGTCTCGCGGACCGGCACCGGTCCGCGGAACACCACTTAGAGCAGCACTGCTCTAAGAGATATTCACATCAGTCGGATAGCTGACCTCTACGCCAATACATACTTTTTTTTTACGTCAGTCTGTCTGTCTCATTTTTGGCATATTCTTGGCATATGGCTTCAAACCATCTACAAAAAGCGTAGTGTGTAATTTTAGTATTTCTGTTTAGTATTTCAACCGATGAAATACTTTTCAGACTCCTTCAACATGAATGAAAAGGAGGTTATAGAGAGGCCGCCTCCTTGGAATAAAACCTCTGCGAAACTGTATTTTATCAGGGATAATGCAAACATCCTTATAGCTAAGGTGGAAGCCCAGGATGAAGTCGGGTCAGCTATGGATTTGATTATGCTCTCTCGAACTTTGGCAAATCAAAGGGCTTCTGGCGCCTACGAGAGAACAGAGTCAAAGGTTTTCTTATAGTCCAGCTACATTGAAAATAGGTTCCTCCTCTGCTGTCGCACCTCTGACATCACAATTTTGTTTGTTAACAATTGCTCGGCACATTCCCAATATATATATATATATATATAATATATATATAATATATATATATATATATATATATATATATATATATATTATATATATATAATATATATATATATATATATTATATATATATTTTATATATAGAGGGCATTATTATACATACATGCCACACGCTAAGAGGGACAAAATTAGTCATTTCTACCAAAAATTTTACTAATCCCACCGAATGCATTTTTCAAAGTAAGACATTTAAAAATATAGACTTGTATCACCTGTGATTTCATACCTCTGTATTCATCAGCAAGCCTGGACGTATCATAAATAAACGACCCTACCTCGTCTAAGCCGAGCAGCTAACTGATCAACATCAACGAAGCACGTGGGTGAGTTTACATATATTACATCCGGTAAATGGCAGACTTTTACGAATTGCATTTCGGGAAAGGAAAAGTTTTTTCGGAATAAAAATTTAGCAATTAAGGACAACTTCTTAATAAGGAAAACTTAACAAGAAATTATCAGGTAGATAGCGTGAAAGACCTCAGATGAATACAGAGGTATGAAATCACAGGTGATACAAGTCTATATTTTTAAATGTCTTACTTTGAAAAATTGCATTCGGTGGGATTAGTAAAATTTTTGGTAGAAATGACTAATTTTGTCCCTCTTAGCGTGTGGCATGTATGTATAATAATGCCCTCTATATATAAATTAATATGTTCAATAAGAAAGAATTATTTTCGAAATTTTTTTCTCTTATGAGGTCTTTCACGCTATCTACCTGATAATTTCTTGTTAAGTTTTCCTTATTAAGAAATTGTCCTTAATTACTAAATTTCTATATATATATATATATTATATTATATATATATATATATTTTATATATACATATATACATACATATGTATAACTATATATATATATATAATATATATATATATATGTATGTATACATATATACATGTATATGTATAACTATATATATATATATATATATCTTTATACAAATATATATGTATATATACATATGTATATAATATATATATGTGTGTATATATATGTATATATATATATATTATATATATATATATATATATATATATATAATATATATATGTGTGTGTGTGTGGTGTGTGTGTGTGTGTGTGTGTGTGTGAGTGTGTGTTTGTGCGTGTGCGTGTGGTGTGTGTGTGTGTGTGTGTGTGTGTGTGTGTGTGTGTGTGTATTCAGGGTCTGGACAAAATAATAAAAACACCTAGCATCATAGCATCATAATTTTGAAATATCTATAAAACCGTGAAAAGCTCGTTTATTTTTATATTTTTTATATTTCTTATTCGTGTTGCTTAATATGTTTTGCTAAAATTGCTGTTTCTTTTCAGATATTATCAGAAAAAGGTAATTAAAATTTATTAAAGTGATAGGTCTATCGGACTTTCAAAGAGGTCAAATTGTTGGTGCTCGTATGACAGGCGCTGGCATAACGAAAAATGCCGAAATGTTCGGTGTATCAAGAAGTACTGTCTGGGAACTTTTTCCAGAGGGAGACGCAATCTTTCAGGATGATAATGCACCAATTTACACAGCTAAAGTTGTTACTGAATGGCACGAGGAACATTCTAGTGAAGTTGAACATTTTATTTGGCCACCACATTTTCTTGATCTCAATATTATTGAACATTTTTGGTGCATTTTAGAAAAACAAGTAAGGATTTGATATCCTCCACCATCATCACATAAAACTGGAGACTGTTTTAGCCGAAGAATGGAGAAAAATTCCATTGGAAACAATTCAAACTGTGTACGAGTCCATACCTCATAGAATTCAAGCTGTAACTACTGCCCAAGGCGGTCTTACCCCATATTAAAATAAGTTTGTTTGAAACTTTAAAGTGTTTCCATTATTTTGTCCAACACCTGTATATATATATATATATATATATAATATATATATATAGAGAGAGAGAGAGAGAGAGAGAGAAAAGAAGATAGAGAGACCAATAGAAAAACAGAGAGGTAATCATAGAGGTACGTTGATATAATACGTGAAGTAGGTAGCATACATGTATGTATATTGCTTTACGCTGCACGACATAAACCCGGTAAGTAAATTTTAGGGCATCTGCTTATCGTAGCTTATGCTCGCACGAAAAACACTACCCGCTGGGGCCTACTGTCACATATACATTATTGTAATTACTTTAAGTTTTTTTTTATTTATACGATTGGAAATATATGTTAATAAGCGTGACATTTAAGCATTAGCTGTCATTAAATGAAGTTGGATTCGCATAAATTAAATTTCATTTACTTTGAACACACTTGTGTTCGCACTTACACACCGCTCAAGCGCGCTCTGTACCTGTTTCTCTCTGTCTCTTTCTCTACGTTATAAGAGTGGCAGAAAACGAGATGTTTCAAAGAAGGTGACACCAGCTACGATGACAAATCAAGGTTGTGAAAGATTAAGCCTTGCCTGAAATGATTGAATAACAGCCAAGCATAAGCACTTGTACATTGTCGGTAGAACTTGGTCCTTTACCCTTCACAAAGCATCATCAGTGGGCACCTTCATAAGCTCGGCCTTGCGAACAGACGCTATTAAGAAGTTCCTCATGAACTGACCAATGACCAGGCTGAACGGCGTGTCAACATTTGCAAGCAACTGCTGGGAAATCACCGAGATGCTTGTTTTCGGCATGGAATTGTAATTGAAAATGCAAAAATGAATCATGACGAGAGAAATCAGTGGTTTCGTTTCGGCCAGGCATTAGAACCTGTTGTCAAATAAGGGCGGTTTGACCAAAAGGTCAAGGTGCAAAGAATTTTTATTTGCTTCTAAACCAGTCAAATGCTATAAGCGTGGCTTGAGCTTCTGACACAACTATGGCAGTAGACAATAGAATATGATGGGATATATTTTACTGTATAAGCGCTTTTCGTATGTAATTCGTTTGAGCTTTTTTATGAAAGCTTGAAATATGTGTGTATAGGTCTGCTGTTGTTCTATATGTATGCAAAATCATAAATATTAAAAGTACTCAATATAGGCCATTCGTAAAATTCATCATCCCTCCTTTCTCCACAAAACAAAATAGAAGTTTGGAGATAATTTATATCTACCCACATACAC
>NC_043002.1:81560719-81564399 GCF_006345805.1 Octopus sinensis | reverse complement strand
AGGCATACAGACAAACAGCCTGACAGACTGACAAATTGATGAGAAGAAGCAAGACAGACCATCTAGTCTAAACTACGAAGAAGAAAGAATTCCCCCAAATAATGCCAATCCATTAATGGAGTATTTTCGAAACGTTAGCTTAAACAGTGTCGGAACATAACAAGTGTAACAGGGAGCTTAAGAAGTATTTTAATATAAGACAACATCGAATAGTGAATCAACATCGTTATATTTAGGAGGGCCAATAATTGACATATAATGACAGTTTGTATAATGGAGAAAGAGAGTTGAAGGGTGTGCTTAAGCTATATAACTATAGACCGTTTCAAAATTGCTTGGTTCCACCTTGTAGTAAGTAAGAATAATTTTTGGTTAGAAAGGTGATCGATGTTTCTGGTCGAGGCACGTGTTAGAGACGGACGTAGTAGTAGTAGTGGTGGTGGTGATGGTATTGAGCTATTGTTGTTGTTGTTGTCGTTCTTGGAGGTGATGGTACTCGTGGTGAGGATTATAGTTATTGTGGACGGAGGATCACAACAGCAATTGAACTGGTGATCGTGTTGGAAGCGGCGGCGGCGGCGGTGACGCGAAGAGCGTTGATAGCGGCAGTGTTGAATCGATGGTGTTGAAGGTGGTGGTGGTATTGATAGTGTTGACGGTGGTGTGGTGGTGGTGTCGATGGTAATGGCGGTGGTGTTGGTGATGGTGGCGATAGTGATAGTGATGATGACAATAGCAACGGTCATGCTACTGGTAATAGTATTAGTGGTGGTGGTGATGAGTATACTAGTATTGATTGGAACGTGTCTCACATCAATTTTATTGTGGTTCTCTATTCTCTGGTCACATCCTAATCGAAAAGACCTATTTCAAATTCTATGTATACCAGAACTGAACACCCTATCTATTGTTTTTTTTTTTAGTTTTCTTTCACTATATTACCTAATATATTCCTTTTCTTATTTTAGATAATAGGATGTGAATTAAGGGGAGGTTTGACTGCTATTTCTAGCCGACAAGCCTCCATCAGTACCCCCTCTATGGCTCGTATCCGCAGCCTTTAGATTGTTAGTTTTATTGTACATGATGTTACCCTATCCTCAATTACAAGGGTAAAATAAATCGAAAATTAGCTTTGAACTACGAGTGTGGGGCTTTAAGGACCATTGCTGAGCTCTAAAATTCATTGCGTGATTCAGATTAGTCTTTGGAGATACTCCGGTTTACTGAAGGTTATATTTCCGGCGGAATAATGTTCTTACTGAGAAACTGAGGAATATGGTGTTTTAACAGAAGAAATAAAGCACATTGAAGTTCCTGTTGTGAATTTATGATTTATGAACAGATATTTTAACACTTGAGATATAATATCTAACAGTGAGACTGATGTCTATCATACAAGTACTCAACAATACGTGTGTATATGTATGAGTCACCTTGTTATCTCCCCTACTTTGCTCCCCATGTTTGACCCTTCTGTCCGGCACTAGTCGCCATGATAGACCGTTAGCCACTACACACATTTTTTTCTCTCCTTGTTTCTCTCCTTGTTTTTTCTGTCTGTGTCCCTTTCTGTAGAAGAGCGTAGGCTCGAAACGTAAAATACTTTTTCTATTCCTGAGCGTTATACTAATACATCTGTTTTGTACACCACCTGTCTTCGTCTTTTGTTTTTTTCGTAAACTCTCCCTGTATATGTGTATATATGTTTGTATTATATATCTTCCTGGGAAAACAAAGCATCAGAACACAGGACTTGGCACCAGCCCTGCTACTCCTTAGTTCAAAGATTTGAGCAAAGTCGACTCCAGCATTGGGACCTACTTCATGCAACCATGAAGGTACGCTGGCAGAACGCCTCTCCTCTAAATGAAAACCTTACTTATCATTGTGGTTTTGCGACATGGAGCAAAGCAGGCCTTGTCGTCCACTCAGGAAAACACATAGTAAATGATACACAAGTACTCAGACAAACTGAGTCCTCAACTTGTTCCATTGGCCAAAAGGTTTGCAAAGCACCAGCAATCCTCAAGAAACATGTGTGTCCATAGAACATGATTACCGATTTATTTTACTGAACTCTCATTTGCCATCCTCGACGAGAGAATCCATCGTATATCTGAATATGAATGTATGTATATGTACGAAATTGATGAGATGGACGTGTCTTACACCCATGGCACTTTAAGTAATGTGTCTCTGAGTCAAGCTGCTATTAAATACACATAACTCCAACCCAATGTATTGAGTGCTATTTTCTTTAGTTTGCTCATTCAATTATGGGTATGTGTCTTTCTTTTTATCTTTCACTTGTTTCAGTTACTGGATTGCAGCCAGGCTTTGCTGGAGCACCGCCTTGATGGTTATAGTCGAACGAATCAAGCCTGGTACTTATTCTATCGCCAGACCAAGGTTCCACGCAGTAGTATGAACTGAATCCGGAACCAAGTTGTTGAAAAGCGAACGTGTTGCCAGACATCCAAGCTTGCACCCCAACACACCCAACCGACGCCTATATATATGTATGCACATATATATATATATATATGTGTGTGTGTGTGTGTGTGTGTATGTGTGCGTGCGTATATATATACTAATACTACTGCATACATACATACATACATACATACATACATATATATATATATTATCTCTCTCTCTCTCTCTCTATATATATATATATATATATATATATATATTATGTTTGGGGATGGTCATTTGGGGATAGTCATTTTTTTGCCAATTAAACCCATGCACTATTCATTCGATCTTCGCTTTTGTTTTTTTGTATTATATTTAGTTTATACGTCCGTCAAAGTCTTTCGTCACGCATTCTGTAACCTCATCAGCGACTCTCTGTCTCATGTCTCTCCTCTTGTCCTGCTTCTTCAATTGATATATGTATACATACATACATACATACATACATACAAACATACACACTGACACATTCGCACACACACATACTTACACATATACCTATATTTTTACATGTGTGTGTGCATGTATGTATGTACACGCACACATTTTTGTGCCTAACTTCTTTTTAAAATGTTAAAATTCCGTGTATAACACACAGTTTTAAACAACTACAACATGAGTAGATAATCTGCTATAATCTACCGTATTAGTTTTTATATTTCGTTTTATGTACAATAAATTGTTATATATCATAAAAAATATAATTTGAAAATGATAAAGTTTTATTACACAAATTGTATTTTTGGTTATTAAGTGAGGGAAAAAACTTTATAGCCTAATACCATGTATATAAAAGGTACCCTAAACCTTATATATGTATTTGTGGCAAAATGTATATTATGTATAGTGTTTTACAGTATTTTATCTATTTAATATGTCTACACAGAAATATGTGAAGGCACGTGGCCTAGTGGTTAGGGTGTTGGGTTGCGTTCACGATCGCAACGCCGTGGTTTTGTATCCCGGAGCGAGTGTTGTTCTGTGCTGTGTTCTTGTGCAGAACACTTCATTTAACGTTGGTTCTGTTTGTCAGCTGTAAATGAGCAACCTTGCAACGGACTGCGGTCCATTTCAAGGAAATTGTTGTGATTGCGATGTCTTCTACACCGCGGAAACCGGGTAACCAGGACTAAGTGTTCTATGACTCGAGACAGTAATCTCCTAATATAATAACGAGCGTAGTGTTTATATATATATAT
>NC_043002.1:81535719-81555719 GCF_006345805.1 Octopus sinensis | reverse complement strand
CCTTTCAACAAAATTACTTGGAGGTAGAACTTCCCTCTTTACTCTCACTTTCCTTTTCAAGTAGAATTTGAAAAAGTTGATGAGGGATTGGCCGAAGAGGAAAGTATCTGTCTTCAGTCCATTCAATCTCGTCCACCACACTACTTTATTCGCCATAGCCATCAGACAGAGGAAAACTGCCTTTCCTTCCCGGCCAAAGGAAGGCAGCAGGGCGATTTTCACGATGGACTCGGCTGATAACCGGATCTATCCTACACGTGATAACAGCTCTCCACGTGTCAGCAATGCACGGACACTGGACAAGTGCGTGCAGGACGGTTTCGTCGCCCTTCGAACATCTTGGACAGGTTCGTCTGACAGCATTTCCGTGTCTGTAGAGCTTGTCTCGAACCGGCAGAACTTCCCGGTAGCACTGCCAGGCTCGGGATTTCTGGAAGTTACCCATAGGCCCCGGCCCGAAAGTCCTCCGGAAAAGACCAGTTAATTGATCTCTCCCGACGCCCAGAGTTTCTCCGAGGAAATTGTCGCTCTTGCTCGCCACTAATCCCCTATAGCACTCCATGGGGGAACTTCCACCGACCGCATTGCCCGACTAGCAGGAAGCTGTGAGAGCTTGCTTGAATAATAACAACAACAACAACAGAAATAGCAACAACAGCAATATATTCAACGCACTGTGCGGCACCAGTGCTGGTTCCCAAAGAGGCGATTCGTTACACAAAGTAGAAAAGGTAAAGTTGACTTTAGCGGGATTTGATCTCAGAACGTAATGAGTCGTAAGTAAATACCAAAAAGTATTTTGTCCGCTACTTTTACGATTCTGCCAATACGCCACCTTGAACCTGAAGCTCAATAACAACAATAACAAGGAGGTATGTGCATCGTCGCTCGACCTGCAAGAAATAGCAGTTAAATCACTCTCGAACAACAGCCCACCATGAAGAAAAATGACGTTGATCAATGAAGACATTTAAAAAAAATAGTGTTTTGGTCTGTGACATTGAACGCTGTGTCATTGGCCATTGCAATCCTCTTCGATTCGTGAGGTAGACATAGTCGATGCTCTTTAATCCTTGATACATTATGCATGCAAAAATGTCATTGTCACGGTTGGAACGCCTTTGTCCATAGGCGAACTCGTTCAAGACCTAACTTTGTGCTAAAGACCGATTCCAACAACCAAATTAGACGAATATTTCTACTATAACTGAACCGCTCTGTCTTTCTCGATTTGTCATCTTATTTCTTTACTGCATACAAGGGGCTACACACAGAGGGGACAAACAAGGACAGACAAACGGATTAAGTCGATTATATCAACCCCAGTGCATAACTGTTACTTATTTAATCGACTCCGAAAGGATGAAAGGCAAAGTCGACCACGGCGGAATTTGAACTCAGAACGTAGCGGCAGACGAAATACCGCTAGGCATTTCACCCGGCGTGCTAACGTTTCTGCCAGCTCGCCGCCTTTTACCATCTTCTGTCTGACAAGTGGAGTGAGACCCTGTAACGGTTTGATGGGTGGGATACATGGGATACGGTGGGATATGATATGATTTGTATATATGCTATACGAACTCCTGATAATTTTGCTTTCAGACTGATACATTGTCCACTCAACCATTCCAAATGCCTCGTTATAGCAATTTAAGTATCGATAATGTTAATCTCGGTTGCTGCCATAGACATAGTCATTTAGATAACGGAAATATATTTTATTGCTACGATAATAGCTATTTAAGCTATGAAAATGTTAATAATATATTGACTGAGCGAACATAGCAATGTAGGTTATAACAAAAATGAAAATATACTCCTTTACAACCGGCCATTCTACTCATTTTTGATTTCTTTTGTCTAGGAGAAATTTCAAAAATTTGTTTTCTCTAGAGAAGTTACATAGAATCAAGACTAGCGTATTATTATTAATATTAATTATTATTAATATTATTATTGGTTCTAAGGCGGCCAGGTGGCAGAATCGTTAGCACGTCGAGCAAAAAACCTTGGCAGCATTTCGTCTGTTGATATGTTCTGAGTTCAAATTTCGTCGAGGTCGACTTTACCTTTCATTCTTTCGGAGTTCGATAAATTACGTACCAGTTGAGCACTGGGATCGATGGTAATTGACTTATCCCCATCTTTCCGAACTTGTTGTTATTGGTTCTAAAGCAGTAAGCTGGCAGAACCATTACCACGCCAGATAAAATGCTTAACCAGCTTTAAATTCTGAGTTCAAATTCCGCCAAGGTCGATTTTGCCTTCCATCCTTTTGGGGGGTCAATAGAATAAGTACCAGTTGAGTACTGGGATCGATGTAATCGACAAACTTGCACCCCTGAAGTTGCCGGCCTTGTACTAAAATTGGAAATCAATGTTATTGGTTCTAAGGCGGCGAGCTGACAGAATTGTTAGCGTGTTGGACATGATGCCTGGTGGCATTTCTTCTGGCTCTTCACATTCTGAGTTTAAGTCCTGCGAAGGTCGACTTCGCGTTTCATATTTTCGGGATCGATAAAATAAGTGCTAGTTGAGCACCGAGGTCGATATAATCGAGTAGGAATTTCTTCAAAATTTCAAGGCTTTGTACTGCCATCAGAATATGCACATTTATTTTTACGAATCTGGCTATCGGTTGAGTGGATCGTAATGATCAGCCCATCGCATTGTTTTGGCCGCGAAGGGTAGACTGTTTTCCTCTGACAGATAGCTATAGCAAAGGAGGTAGTGTGGTGGACGAGGTTAAAAGGACTGAGGACAGATACTTTCCTATTCATCGACTTTTTCAAGTTCCACTTGAAAAGGAAAGTGAGGTTTAGGGGAGAGAAAAGTATTGACCCTCAGTATTTTCAATGTAAAATCGGTGAGCGTGGTGAGTAAGGTCTGTGTGAGTGGGCCTACTCTGAACATGCGTCTGTAGGTTGGAAAGAGCGGTCGAGGTGGAGGTAAAAAAATAGACACAAAGAAACACACGCTCTCTCTCTCTCTCTCTCTCTCTCTCATACACGCGCATTCATACGACACAGTTTCCGCTTATCGAATCCACTTACAAGGCTTTGGTCGGCTCGAAGCTATAGTAGAAGACTCTTGCCCTAGGTTCCACAGAGTGGGGCTGAACCTGGAACGATGCGACTAGGAAGCAAACTTCTTACTACACAGCCACATATGACATCACTCGGGATAATATAATCCAGGCGTTTACATTACGAAGTATTTCTACGGACAGCGACGATCTGAAAACTGAAAGCAGGGAAATCCCCTTACGACACTGTTGTTCCCGAAAATCCATCAATTTCTTTTTCGCTGTAAAGCTTAATTAATAAACTTTGAAGATTGGAATTTGCGATATTACCTTTATTTAAGCGTTTACAATTATTTCCCTAGTTCAATGTTGACTAATCTTGCACCATGTTTAGAAATGAGCCGACAACAAATGATATATGGTGTACAGATACAACCTTCATAGAAATTGTTTTTCGGTGTTCTCATTGAAGATAATTTGAAGATGTTTGCTTATTTCACTGAAATATTGGACATTCATGAACGTTTATAGTGAGTAGTACTATGAAACGTAATTTTGCCAGGAAAATGACAGGGACAAGAGAGAGACAGAGAGAGGAGAGAAAGGGGAAAGAAAAAGACAAGATATTCAGCTCCGTTTGACTTTGTCCACATAGCTTGTAAGCAAAATAATCTGACCTCTTGCTGTACATATATATATATAGAGCAGAAACAGAAAATGGAATTCAGGAGATTCTTTATTCAAATCTATGACACTTTATTTACATTATTTACATTTGACGGATATTTGTCCTCATCTTGTTTGTTGTTAACACAACGTTTCGGCTGATATATATCCTCCAGCTTTCATCGGGTGTCTTGGGGAAATTTCGGACATGGGTTCTCATTCCCAAGGTATTTTTCGATGTTGTTGTGTTGTTGTTGTTGTTGTTGTTATTATTATTATTATTATTATTATTATTATTATTATTATTATTATTATTATTATTATTATTATTATTTTATTATTATTATTATTATTATTATTTTATTATTATTATTCAGGTCCCTGCCTGGAATAATAGTAATAATAACAACATCAAAAATACCTTGGGAATGAGAACCCAGGTTCGAAATTTCCCCAAGACTCCTGATGAAGGCTGGAGGTTATATCAGCCGAAACGTTGTGTTAGCAACAAACAAGATGGGGACAAATATCCGTCAAATGTAAATAATATAAATAATGTACATAATTCCTCATCTCTTAAATATAGAACTGTAAAATCTATGTCAGTTGTTTCAACTCTGATGTGTTTATATAAACTCTGCGGACACCCAAGGAATGCCTGAATTAAATTCACTAGCAAATGCATCTGTACTGTTGATGACACCTGATACCTAAAAACAGTGCCGAGCTTTACGCAGCATCCTACAAAGTTCCTCCTTGCATACAATTTTACAACACACACACCACACACACACACACACACACACACCACACACACACACACACATATATATATATAATATATATATATAATATATATATATATAAAGGGCGGCGAGCTGGCAGAAACGTTAGCACGCTGGGCGAAATGCGTAGCTGTATTTCGTCTGCCGTTACGTTCTGAGTTCAAATTCCGCCGAGGTCGACTTTGCCTTTCATCCTTTCGGGGTCGATAAATTAAGTACCAGTTACGCACTGGGGTCGACGTAATCCGTTTGTCTGTCCTTATTTGTCCCCTCTGTGTGTAGCCCCTTGTGGGTAGTAAAGAAATATATATATATATAAAGGGAAAGTTTACGAAAATAAACAAAGGACGAAGGCAGGTGGAGTACAAACAAATAAATGTATTAGTATAGCGCTCAGGAATAGAAAAAGTCTTTTACGTTTCGAGCCTACGCTCTACGACAGAAAGATACACGGAAAAAAACAAGGAGAGAAAAAAATGCGTGTAGGAGCTAACGATCTATCATGGCGTTATATACGTATTCATACGTAAATGTGTTTATATTTAATTTTTATTAGACATTTTCATTATCCAATGAGGTCAGCATTAGTTGAATGAGAGAATGACTTAGGTTGAATTCTTTTTGTTAGCGTTAAATTTTGTTGTAACTTGAGAAGGTCATTACACCAATGATAAACACACGCTCTGGCTCAATTTAACTTCTTTATTAGGAATCATCTGTTTAGTCCTTTAATCAACCAATTAATAGATTGCTTGTCAAATCTCTCAAGAGAGCATATCATTCCCGAGGTCACGAATGGCAACCAAAAGACTTTGATAAACAACTGATTAATAGTTTGATCGACTGAGCAAGCGATCGATTAGTTATATGGTTAAATAACTAACCAATTGCTTAATAATAAAGAACTGAAATTGAACCAGTGCGTGTGTTTATTATTGGCGTGATGATTCTCTCCGGATAAGGGTAAAGGGTAAAGGTGCAATCCCTTCGGTCATGAATGACCATAGGATTGCACCTAGAATGTCCCCCACCCCCGCGAGGCACAAGTTCGTGTAAGGTTGTTTATAGGAGACCAGTAGTCGCCCATGCATACCAGCCTCCCCTCAGCGCGCCACCGATGTTATCCGAAGGAAAGTCAAAGGCTGATAAAGCTTGGTGACGGTTACGTCCAACTCTTTTCTACAACTGAGTAAAGTGGAGCAACGTGAAATAAAGTGACTTACTCGAGAGCACAACACACAGCTTGGTCCAGGAATCGAACTCACTACCTCATGATTGTGAACCCGACGCTCTAACCACTGAGCCATGCGCCTTCACAGATCCACCATATTTATCCTGTTTTCCAGAAATAATCTTCGGTAACTGTAAAGCAGTTTCCTTCATTAAAGGTAGCGCAGCAGACAAACAGGCAAGCTTCTAGTGAGTAGAAGAAAGGCTGTTTTGACTCCGGGTTGGAACGATTTCATTTCACTTGCTTACTCCCCTAATACTCATTAAAGGAGACTTAAAATAGCTGCCAATTACCATTTCTCTTGAAATGTTGGTCCTACTTAAGAAATCAATATTTTAAACACCCACTGATAATATTTCTAGTTAGAGATGTAATATATATGTAATGACAATTAATTGAATTGAATTATCGATATTTATATAAAGATTAGCATCAAAAGAAAAACAAACAAAAGGAAAACAAGCAAACAAATAAGACATATATATACATATACATACATGTATATATATGTGTGTGTGTGTGTGTGCGTGTGTGTATGTGTGTGTGTGTGTGCGTGTATGTAGAGCAGTTTAACTTCTGCGAAATATCAAGTAGCTTCATTGTAGGTATCACTTCAGGCTTGTATACTCGTACATACAAAATATATAACTTTTTCAATTATAAAATTTATACAGTACCGTAAATCCTCGAGTATAGTCCGCCCTTGAATATAATACGCAGGGGATTTTTAGGGGGCTGAACCTCTGAAAAACCTAAACCTTGTGTATAATACGCACCCCTTCTCTAACTTGAGTCAAGGAGGTCTATATAACATCCTTGGTTTGTAAAAATTTATACGTTAATATCCTTTATTATTATTGTATATATAACATAATGCAAACGTGTAGCTTTTTTGTGTAATTTTGTTTGCAGAAAATAAAGAAATAACAGTAATAACAGTAATAACGTTTAATAAATGTTGCTTACTGCAAGTTATAGATGATTCTTTTATGACTTCATTGCTTTCAGGCTTAGCTTAAGGTATTTTCGCGCCCGACATCACAAAAAGCGTCTGAATAAACATTGTCGGACAGCAAGTAGAGACTCGGACATTGCTTAGAAAATATTTTTCATTTTTAACCTCGTGTATAGTACACACTAGGGATTTTGACCGTTAAATTTTGGGAAAAAAATGCGGATTATACTCGAGGATTTACGGTATTCCTATGCTTATTTTCGACATAGGTCGCATTTCTACTACGACTTAAAACCGACTCGGACAGAAAATCGTCCGTTAATTGTCATTTGAATGGAAATTTAGCTTTCACTCTAAAACACATATTACTAGCTTTATACCACCCCCTTGAGACCCAACTACATTAACTGGTAAACATAGAATACCTCATAAGTAATATAAACGTCTTAAATTTAGTGGCTGCGTTAATGAAGACATTACGCGTTAATTTAATGTGTTAAACTTATGTTTATTAATGTATATCGAATTATGCATAGATATATACAAGATTTACACAGATATAAGAGTTAGAACTTGTGAACCGCCCGAGGATCTTTTTCATTGGAAATTTTGCCCGCCGCACTAAAAAGTTTCCCCACCTCTGGACTATACTGACAAACGCTTGTACAAGATAACTACAACTGAGCAGCTGTGATTAGAACCTGTCAACAGGCCGAAGAGAGATGACCAGTAATTACGTGAAACCACAGGTTTTACATTAAAGTGTCCCTCTTCTAGAAGGATGCTGTGACCCTTCACATGATCCTCAAACGGAATTAGCGTGATGCGTTGAGCCATAAGGCTGAACCTTTGAATTACTGGACCTTTAATCCAGCCAACGAATTTCTGCGCGGTTTCTGTCTACACAATTTCTGTTACAAGGCAGAGGTTGATCCGGTGAATGACACTTACCGGTCCGTCACTCCCGGTGGTTTTCCTTCACGCTCTGACAACAATCAAGGGTATTTCTACGCCACCACGCAGAGATGGGACCTTGGCAGATGCTGCTATTGGTCAGAATAGACCTGGGGAACGATAGTGGCTAACAAGTGGCTCCACACTCTTCAAGACCATGGAACTCCCGAAACAGACCGCCAGTTTAAAGTCACACACACACACACACACACACACACACACACACACACACACACACACACAAGCACACACACACGCACACACACACACGTACACACACACGCACAGACACACATATATACATACAAATGTAACGTATTATATTCTTTATTTGGGGGATTAGTTTATAAAGAGGTACTCCTGCTTCAGTTCTTCAAGAATGTATCCGCTTGTGTGTGTGTGTGTGTGTGCGTGCGTGCGTGTAATACTATGTAAAATCCGTGTAGAAACGCGAAAGAATAAAAATATTATATAAGCCACAGTATTAAATGTATGAAGCAGAGTGGATGTATTATTTTAAAACCAAAACCAGAGATTCTTACAAGACTAATCAGATTTCCTCCTCTAAAGAATTCTTTACCGAATTTTATAGAAAAATAAAAAGAGTATGGGAGGGTGAGAAAGAGAAGGAGATATGGTGGACAAGGATTGATAAAGATATATAGATATGTTATAGATATCTGTTTCTTTATTGCCCACAAGGGGCTAAACATAGAGGGGACAAACAAGGACAGACAAACGGATTAAGTCGATTACATCGACCCCAGTGCGTAACTGGTACTTAATTTATCGACCCTGAAAGGATGTAAGGCAAAGTCGACCTCGGCGGAATTTGAACTCAGAACGTAACGGCAGACGAAATACGGCTACGCATTTCGCCCGGCGTGCTAACGATTCTGCCAGCTCGCCGCCTTATATATAGATATGTACTATGTGTGTGTGTGTGCATGTGCATGTAATTGTGTGTATTAAAATGCCTTCATGTACAAGCATCATTATGTGTCGACAACGGTGTGTATCAGTATAACACATATGTTCACTAACGTAGCTAGAGTGTGTGCCGCCCGGGGCGGCCCATCATTTTAGCCTCCCCCAGGCCACCACAAAATATTCAGACCCCAAAGCGGTGCCGCTTCCTTTAGCTACACTAGTGCGTATGTCGCCCTCACATTAATTGGGCAACCAAACAACTAAAACGATTATTTAACAAAATTATGTATTTAGTATGCTAGACGTTAGTCTTTGCGGGGTCGCTCGACTGACCAGAAACAGCAATAAAATTGTCCTTCAAGCAAGAGCACCGTCTTGAAAAATGGAGACATTTGGTAATATAGTCGGAAATATACTTTACCTAAAAATAAAAATAAAAGAAAAGAAATGAAAAAGACGGGATGGGCACGGCTTGCATGTCTACTCTATCTGGTGCAACTTGTGGTTAAACAACAACAAGAACAGCAACAACGATGAGAACAACTACAACAATATATCTGACACGCTGTCAGTGGAAATTCAAGTTAGACAGAAAATGAATCGACGTTTACTAGTCTTGGCGGACCTATAAAGGTCATGAGAGCATCTTCTTCGAATGTCATGAGAAAGAAGAAACTACAATTCTGACTAAACAACAACAACAACGATGATAATAATAATAATAATAATAATAATAAAAAAGAAGAATCCTAAAGTGACCATCTATCCTGACTGATAAATAATATATTCTTCACTCACCTTCTAATAAAGACACAATGCCGACGTTTTCATATATGACTAGTCGTAAATACAAACAACTATGACTAATTATAAAATGAAACAATGATCAGTCAGAAGTAAAGTCAACATGGAATAAAAAAAAAAAAAACTAAACAAAATAAAATAAAACAAAACAGAAGAGAATATTGTTTCAGATGTTAACATCTAAGCTCACGGTCAAACGTTAATGTTCTGATTAGGTTTAAATTAATGATTACCGGAACATTAATGATGATTGTGAAATATATGGTCAAAATTTGATTGCATCTACTAACAATGGTCTGGTCTAAAAGAAATTATGGACATAATGTAATGGTCACTACTAAATTAATGTCCATTCTATAATTAATGACCTTTGTGGGAGTTGATAATTATTTATGGTTATTTATGGTTACATCGCAGAAACTGAGAAATTGTAACCAGATGATACTTTGCCAAGCCACAGCATATTGGCATTTGTATTTATAACACATATTACGCACACATACATCAAGTTAGAGTGAGGTAGCGGAGATATTTAACAATCGCTAGCTCAGCCAATACAGCTGTATATATGTATGTCGTTAACAAACGAACAGGCACGTCTCTGCTGTAAAAGCAGAGAGGATTGTATAAATATACAAACTTACAACCGTTCAACCGAAATATCGTAATTGGATCTCCGTCGGTTTAGTCGATGCGTATTTAGTTATTCGATCAACTGAACTGATTTCTCATTGAATAAGCGCGTAAGTGGTTGAATATTTCGCAGACACGTGTATTAAAGCTACCCGCCACTCACAAGAAAATATGGTTTGGTGATATGTATCATGCTTTTGCTGTTTGTTTTAGGTGCCTATGTAGTCGTAAGCAGACATAAACACACTCTCGACCACCCTGTCTATGAAACAGCACAACATCGACGAAGCTGCACCAGTACCTTGTTGTTTTCATCACAGTTGGATAGATTGGAACAACGTAGTACTGGAGTGCCTTAAAAACACAACGTACAATGCAGACTACAAATTGGACTCATGGTGTTAAGAACATAATCCAAACCCCTAACCACTAGGCTGCAACGCTTTCACCAAAGGCACGTATACCCTTAACGTAATCCCCAGACAGAGTTAGCGTGACGCATCATCATCATCAGCATCAGCAGCAGCAGCAGCAGTACCAGCAGCAGCACCAGCAACGACAGCCGTTCAAGAATTTGGACCTGGAGATCTCCATATCCAGCGACTTCGAGGTCCACCTCCCAGTGGTGTCGGGCGTCAACGAAGAGTCCTCGACTACAACAAGACGACCAAAGTCTTTTTTTTTGTTTTTTTCCAAGGTCTGGGGTGTCCCGCCCCTAAGCCCTAGACCATCACCGAATCCCCCTTACCCGTCTTGTTGTTTAACAACAACAACAACAACAACAACATCAACAACAACAACAACAACAACAGCAGCAGCAGCAGCAGCAGCATCAACAACAACAACTAGAAGCATAGTAATAACGACCAAAACAATAACGACAACCCACGTCAAAGACATTATATTTGTTGTATTCATTTCTTAATTTCCAACAAGCGCCATTTTAGATAAACCAATCCAAACCACACAAACTCGACTACAATTGATTGAAAACAACAACGACAACACTAGAAACAACAATAGCAACAACAACAACAATAACAACAACAACAAACAGAGAAACAAATTATAAAATGACAAAGACACAGGAAATAAATACTAAAAAAAAAACAAAAGGAAAACAAAACACTTATCAAATCGATATCATTATCATCATCACCATCATCATCGTCATTGTGATCATCATCACGATAATAATAATAATAATGATAATAACAATAATAATAATAATAATAATAATAATAATAATAATAATAATAATAATAATTATTATTATTATTATTATTAATACCAGGAATTATTATTATTATTATTATTGTTATTGTTGTTGTTGTTGTTATTATTATTATTATCGTTTTATTATCATTATCATTATATATTTTTAATCAAATTATTGATATTTTGTTGAACCAATCTGAAATTTAATTATTTGAGGGAGGAATTAAACGCACACGCATATATATATATACACGCATCATGTATATATATGCATACATACATACATACATACATACATACATACATACACACATACATACACCCAAACATATAAACACACATAAAACACATAGGTATATATATACACACATACATAGGAATACACATAACTATGTTAGATATGTAGTAGTTCCCTTTATAATGTGTGTGCGTGTGTGTGTGTATTAATTTACTTAGGAATAACTATTTAAATATTTGCTATATGTCTGTTACTTGTATTTCGGCGTGGAAACAAAATGTACGACCTATCTATCTATCTATCTATCTATCTATCTATCTATCTATCTATCTATCTATCTATCTATCTATCTATCTATCTATCTATCTATCTATCTAAAAGTACGGGCGTGGCTGTGCGGTAAGAAGTTTGCTTTTCAATTACATGCTTTTGGGTTCAGTCCCATTGCGTGGCATCCTGGGCAAACGTTTTCAACTAAACCTTGGGCCGACCAGAGCCTTGTGAATGGATTTGATAGATGGAAATTGAGAGGAGCTCGTCGCATATATATATAATATATATATATATATTATATATATATATTATACATACATACATCATATATATATTATATATATATATATATGTGTGTAGAAGTTTGAAAAGGAACACACGAGTTGATATTTAAGGAAAAAAGTAAAGGTAAAAATGCTAAATTGATTTTATAAAAAACATTTCAGTACCGGTTTCAGTCATTGAGACTTTTTCAAATGTAAGTATGAAAAGCAAGTAAATTTTGGAAAAATAAAAAAAAAAGTTTTTTCAAAAGAATATTTGCATAGAATTCAAATACAAGGGACATTTTGCTTGTTTCTGTCTGTCTCTATCTCTCTTGTTTACTCTTGTGGGTTCGACCTCGAACCCACTTTCAGCACACACTTTCTGACACCCATTTAGAAATATACATGTGTCTTTGTATGTCTATGTGTTACTGTGCATATGCACACACCGCAAGATTTGTCCCGAAACTAATACAAAATTGGTATAACACTTTTATTACCATTTACTTTAAAACATTTTGACGACTGTCTAGTTGGGCAGCAAGCTCACCCATTGCGATTCGTGTCTGCGTATCGGTGTGACCACATGCTTGTTGTTTCGTGTTACTGGTCGCATGTCTTGTTCTCAGTGCTCGTTTCTACTTCTCTGAACGTCTTCGGACACCTGTGTACATTGCTCTTGTCAACGGTGTCATCTTCGTAAACAACCTGTAGCGTCCTGTGGATGTCAGATAGCTTGTACTTCACCTTATTCAAGAGCTCTATAACGGGATGGGGTTTCTTCTTGGAACTTATTATTTTCCTGTAAAGAGAAGTAGTTACTAGAGAGAAAGTTACATTACGAACGGAAGCAATTTGGACGACCGATGTCAGTTAATAAAAGTGTTATACCAATTTTGTATTAGTTTCAGGACAAATCTTGCGGTGTGTGCATACGCACAGTAAAATATAGACATACAAAGACACATGTATATTTCTAAATGAGTAAGGAAAAATCGAGTGCAGGCGTGTGCCTCAGTAGTTAGGGACATTCGGTTCACGATTGTAAGGTTGTGAGTTCGATATACAGCGACGTGTTGTGCCCTTGACAAAGCACTTTATTTCACGTTACTCCAGTACACTCAACTAGCAATAGTGACTACTACCGTTATTACAAAAGGTTCAGCCTTCTCACACTCTGTGTCACGCTGAATCTCCTTGAGAACTACATTATGGAATTCGTGTGTTTGTGGATTGCTCAGCCACATGCACGTTAATTTCACGAGCAGGCTGTTCTGCAGATCGGATCAACTGGAACCCTCGTCGTCGTTATCGAAACCGACGGAGCGCCACTTTAAGGAGAATCGAAAGAAAGCAGCATGCCATGCACTGTATGAAAATGGTAGCCACTATTCCACGTTAACACTAAGCTAGTATCTATTCAGTAGTCATATTGGCTAAACGTGATCTATTAATCACCTATGACTGCTACTCACACTTTTCTGGCAGACATGTTGTCAATGTTACGTTGATAATTTCAAAACAATAAAGATAGAATGAAGAGAACGTGTGTGTGTGTGTATGTGTGTGTGTGCATGTGTGTTTGTGTGTGTGTGCTCATGTGTGTGTATGCTCATGTGTGTGAGAACATGTGATAGCTGTATGTTCGATGATGTGTATGTGTGTACAGATGTATCTTGTACGCGCGCGCGCATACTCACTCACGCATATATATATATATTATATATATATATATATATATATATATATATATATTATATATATATAATATATATATATTATATATGTATATATATACGTATGTATGTATATATATATATATATATATATATATATATATATACGTATATATGTGTATGTATATACATGTAAATAAATAGATGCTTACATACACAGACACATATACATAGATACATAGATACATACATACATTTATACAAACACACACATACATATATATATGTGAGTGTGTATGCGTTTGTGTCTATGCACAAGAGATTCATTACAGCAATTGCATTATTTAAGGTTTTATTTTCCACATTTATTCTGAGCAATCATGTATCCATCTCTCAATGCTAGAGTAGAAAGTTAATTTTTTTTTGGCCTTATATAACTTTCCTTCGAATGAGAGAAATACCACTTGCAGATTCACTCACATACACACATGTACACATGCACATATACATACATGCACACACATGCACAAAAGTAACTCTCCTGTCTTAAACAACAGATGGGGGTTCCGCAATTTCTAGCTGAGCAACTTGCACAAATGGTTTGTTTATAGTCATCAAATATTTGTGCTGTATTTCAGCTTATTCCTTCCATCAAAGAGACATTGCCAGTGCAGATGCACGATGTGCCGCGCGTCAGATGCTGAAGTGATGGTAGAGCAAAATGAGAAGAACACAATGCATCAAATCGTACGGGAATCGAAAGCATGATCTTGCAATCGTGAGGGCAACACCCTAACCACTAGGCTACACACACTCATATGGTATAGAGAGATACTATATGTATATATGAATGTGTGTGTGTGGAATGTGTGTATGTATATGTATGTGTATATATGTATCCCTCTCTCTATATATATATATATATATATATATATACATGCATGCATATATATATATATATATATATATATATATATATATATATATATATATATATATATATATATATATATATATATGTATAGTTCCTTCTTGCTCTGATATTCACCTGTGAGTGCACGGGATTTACTGGCAAGTTATCACGCACATACACACACATGCATATCTGTATGTCATATACATACATACATATATATATATATGCCAGGCGATATACCAGAATTCCCTAGTGTTGTCGGGACGTTCGGAGTCTGCGCAGTGATATGATTAGTTAGGGAGAGTAATTCATTAGACGCACATGCTTCTAGTGAGTTAGGATCCCAGAAAAACAGGGTCTCACTGAAGAATTCTCCCTGGGCAAATAAATTATCTTTATTGCTGAAAAGAAAGAAACTGCAGTCTGAGAATTACCGGTTTAGTAAATGTTTTTATCTTCATTTCACTTATTTATCAAGCTTCTGTATTCCTAGCACATATTTCGCCTTAATGTACTGATATATGAAAAATATATGGCTTGTGTTAGTAATACCAGCGATTATAATTATTTTTATATATATAATATATATATATATATATATATATATATATATATATATATATATATATATATATTTCGTTTCTGGATTTGGTTTGCAAGATTCTTTATATTAGATATAAATAATATAAATAATAAGGCACTAAAAGAGAATGACTCTCCCCAGACACAACAGTATATATATATATATGAGAAAATGAAAAAAAGGAAAATATATGTATTTTCCTTTTTTAATTTCTTATATACATTACAACTCACCACGCGGGGATAATCGAAATTCCTCTTTCTGTTACTACTACTACTATATATATATATATATATATATATATATATATATATATATATATATATATATATAGTAGTAGTAGTAGTAACAGAAAAGAGGAATTTCGATTATCCCCGCGTGGTGAGTTGTAATGTATATAAGAAATTAAAAAAGAAAAATACATATATTTTCCTTTTTTTATTTATATATATATATAGATAGATAGATATTTATTACACTCGCATCTGCTACAGTAGCGAAGTGTCATTTGTGATTCGAATTATGGATGGATAAATGTTGATTGATTTTCGCCAGTGTGTAAACTCATTAATTGGTCATTAATTCTGCTAGTTCGTTATTAACGTACGCATATACATAAATACATACATACATACATACATACATACTTACATACATACATACATAAATACATACGTACGTACGTACATATACATACATACATACATACATACATACATACATACATACATGCATACATACATACATACATACATACATACATACATACATACATGCATACATACATAGGTACATGCACTCATGTATATACATGTTGAATTTATCTAATATAAAGATAAATTAAACATGAAAATTTGTGCGAAATCTCATGAAAGCATGCAGACTATATTCTGTGGCACAATTAATCCGACATCCAGTTTCACATGGCAACCCAGTTGCGTGTTTTTCATGGGGGTGGTTTGTAGTCATGGAAGAATCTACTATGTTACAATAATTTGGGTATCCTGAGTTGCTCTCCCATCCATATCAATCATGAAGGTTCTGCTTCGTTGTACTTGCCAAAGGTTCTCTCTGAAGAAGCCATGAGTAACTACGACCAATCGCTAAAATTTTTATTCCGTAACAACAGGAACAATCTATCTATCTATCTATCTATCTATCTATCTATCTATCTATCTATCTATCTATCTATCTATCTATCTATCTATCTATCTATCTATCTATCTATCTACAGGAATACCTGATCCGCCTGTTTCAAACGACTTTCGGCCCGGGACCTATGGACAACTTCCAGAGATCCCTGGCCTGGCGGTGCTACCGAGAAGCGCTACCCGTTCGGGATAAGCTCTATAGGCATGGCTCGAGAAACACGGGGCCGACCTGCCCGAGATGCGGTCAGAGCGACGAAACCGCTCTGCACGCACTCGTGCAGTGTCCAGCAATTTCCGACCTGTGGGCTTATGTCGAACGACTGCTGTCACGTGTGGGACGTGTCGGTTTATCAGCCGAGTCTATCGTTAATATCGTCACGCCTCCTTCCTTCAAACGGGAAGGAAGAGCTATTTTTATCATACTTGTGGCTATGGCGAAAGAATGTATCTGGTGGACGCGCCTGAAAGGATTAGAGACAAACACTTTCCTCTCTGGTCAATCTCTCATCAACTTCTTCAAGTATCACTTGAAGAGGAAAGTGAGAGTAGAGAGGCAAGTATTGTCTAGTGAATGTTTTAAAAAAGATGGGTGAATGTAGCAAGGATGGCACGTATGAATGACGAAGCCACCTTGACTATGATTCTATGAACCGTAAAAATTAATACAGAGAGTTGCTTATTTGCAAAAAAAAAAAAAGAAATATAACATGTGACTTCATTGACCGAGGTTACCGTGGTCTTTTCCGTAGGCTTTTCTTTCCACGGGTAAACCTCACCTGTCCTCCCCTTTACACTTCATATTGACATTTCTGTGATAACGATCCCTATTATTCATTTTTTTGTCTCCCCCCCCTTTTTTTAACCCCTCCCCTTTTTTTTGTCCTTTTTCTTTCCTTTTACGATCCCTTTTGATCGAAAACCACCACTCTCCTTTTTTTACCCCCAAAAGAAAAGCTCTACCTTGTAATTTGTTCTATCTGTGTGCAGCCCTGTGTGGCTAATAAAGAAACATATCTGTGAGTGATATGAAAAATTTAGACATGTATATGCATACTTTTGCATGCACAAGGAACCATAAACGTAGAAGTTAATGCACATAATGTTGGGGAAACACACACAAATATATACATAGCATATAATGATGGGATACGTGTTATCTTGTCTCTGAATTATAAGTTAGTTGTTTAGGCCGGTTACTGACGAGGATTCGCCTGGTAGATAATATGGTCTTGCTAAAAGATGGCAACGGATATTATTTGCTAAAGAAATCTGAAACCATGATATAACCGTTATATAACAAGGTAAAGGTTTTATTTTTCATTTACTTCAAAATTTGCTATAAAATTGTGGTTTTTGGCCGTGATGGCTGCTATTTCTAGCATGTAAAATTACCCGTTAAAGGGTAATTTTCTATTTTGAAATACGAATACGTTGTCTATTGACTTTTTATGCATGCTAGGCGACTGGTGGTGATATTTATAACGAGTATTCGCCACCCTATATATATATGTACCTTATGAATATAATCATTTATATATATATATGTACACACACACACACATATATGTATATATATATATATATATATATATATATATATATATATATATATATATATATATATATATATATATATATATATATATATAGTTATGTTATATTCTGTTAAAAACGTACAGTATAACGCTCGTCCATCTTCAGATTTCACCCGGTGCTATCCAGCAATAGTACTATAACAACTGCCAGATTTGCGTTGTGGTTTTTGTAGTGTGTGAATGGTCAACTGTATAGGTTGGAGTCCAGAAAGAAAGGGTACAGAGGAACATTTATTTGTAATCGCTACAATTGTTTCGATACAACGTAGTTCTCCAGTTTCACAGATATTTGGTTATGTAATCGCCTCCCTTCATTATGAGATCTTGTTATGTTTCCTCAGCTGATATATAAATATTGCTTCTGCTTTCCGTAAACTCAAATACTCGGCTGCGTACGCCTCCTTTCTGTGAGTCGTGGCTTGCCAGGGTGTAGTAACCACTTCAATGTGTCACAAGGCATGTTGTGATATACTGGTGGTCACTACTCCATCGCAAGCCACTACTTGTGGTTACTACTCCATCGCGAGACTAGGTACGTTGGGTAAGTGCTGTAATGGATTACCAGGGCACCAAGGTCATAGCCGAGACGGGGGTTATGGATCCATTGTAGATTTCCGATATAGCGGATATACAATTATTAAAGAGGACAGCAAACATTAAGGCAAGACAAACATATCAAGTCATATACGTTATTATTATTGGAAAGATTCAAAGTCTTACAGCTGTTTCTGGGATATCCCAAAGTATGGGATATTTCGTCATCGGAGACAAATTAGGAAAATTTGATGGGTATAGATTAATGAAACAATGACATAGAGGACAGAAGAAAGGGAATAACGAAATGAAGAAAAAGTGTAAAAAAGAAGCATAAAAGTTCAACCTCCGATAGAGCAGGTGTTAGTCCACATATATATATAAATGGATATTATGATATTATGTATGATTATCGTCACCGCAACGAGGCAGTGACAGAAGAAAATGATCCCGAGTTTATGCTCAATTAGATATCTACAAATAATTGAAATTAATTTACTAGGTGACATTATATTAGCTTCGTATTTTGCCAACCGAACGTGAATTGAGACACCTTAAAAGACATGATTTATTCAGACATATAGAGCCAAAAATCCTGTAGACATCCGTAGCACATGTTGAAATTTGTATTCAAAATAAAAAGAAAAGCACGAATTTTTGTGCCAACACTACTTAACATGTGAATAACTCTGAAACAAAACCAGCCGAAACCTATGAAAAAGAAGGAACATCTTGACAGTTTTGTCAACCATATGTCTAGCTCCGAAACAGAATTGTCTGCTGATATCAGTTAATATGGCCGAACGTCCTCGATCTCATATAAGTTGACTCACACGTCACAAAACACAAAATCTATTAAACCCTTTGTTTGTCTAAAAAATTTTCATAGTTTTGTCCTAAACGGCCATGTTTGTTCCCAAACTTTCAGTTAGTTTTTCTTTCATACGTTGTCGATCAAATTGATGCAACACTAACATTTTGAATTAAAATACGTAGACAAAAAATTCAATATCTAAAATTAAAATAGCAGAAAAACTCGTTTGTTTTCATAATATATGTCAGAATTGATAAGGAATAAGAGATTATTGTATAGCTATATAATTTTATAGAAATTCTAAAAATATATCCTTCTGATTTTTACAATAGAATTACAATCGAATATTTAAGAGATGAGGAATTATGTATAGCTGATTATATATGGAAAAATGGAAACCACCTCCCCCTGTTCGATAAAGTTAAAATAATTGACAGAGAATATCACTGGAAAATACGAAAACTAAAAGAAGCAGCACATATGCTAGGACACAACAACCTCCTAAGCAGACCGAGTGCAGATATGAGCAGCATATGGGAACCGGTATTAAGGAAGGATATTCACACCATAATTGCCTAAAATTCACTCCATAATTGCCCACGAGCATATGGCGTAGTGGTTAAGAGCGCGGGCTACTAACCCCAAGATTCCAAGCTTGATTCCAAGCAGTGACCTGAACAATAGCAATAATAATAATAATAATAATAATAATAACATCGAAAAATACCTTAGGAATGAGAACCCAGGTTCAAA
>NC_043002.1:81500719-81528219 GCF_006345805.1 Octopus sinensis | reverse complement strand
GCGGGCAGCTGAAGACCTGGGCAACGACGATAAACGAGGACCTCTCCGAACTCTTAGGTCCGCAGGTCATCGGTCTGCACAGATGGAACCGCGAATGGTTCGCTATCTCCAGTGACCTCGTACAGGACCGTCGAGCGTGGGCTGCCATGGTTCGTGATGCCGTCAGGACCAGAGAAGAAGCCGGCTCAACCCGCCCTGGGTGAACGCCGTCACAAGTACAAGTACAAGTAAGTGGGTTTGCCATTTTCATATGATCAATTCCTTTTCACTTCATATACCTCTTTGAATCTCAGTCTAGGTCTTCCGTGGTTTCTTTTCTCCTTGCATAGCTGCTGGGAATAAGAGAGTTGTCTGGGGAGTCTGCTGCAGTCCGTCCTGTGATTACGTATCAACCAACGTAAATTGCTGTCAATGAGGACTTCCATCATAAGGAGCAGACAGGGATGCCGTAGGATCTTTGCATTCTTGATCTTGTCAAAGAGAACGATATTCATAATATGTCGCAGCTGTCCCATCATATATGCATGTAATTTGTCTGCTTGAATTTTATAGATTGTCCAAGTTTAACCTCCATAGAGCAGGGAAGAAGGCACTATGGCCTGGTATACCATGCATTTGTCACGTATAGAAACATGCCTTTTTTTTCACAGCGTTTCCTGTAAAAAGAAAGAGAGAGAGAGAGAGAGAGTGAGAGAAAGAGAGTGAAAGAAAGAGAGAGAAAGAAAGAGAGAAAAAGAGAGAGAAAGCGGGAAAGTATTTATGTGTATGTGTGTGGTTTAGCGTGTGCGTGTGTGAGTGTGCGTGCATGTGTGTGCGTCTATGTGTGTGTGCTTTGTCTATTTTCAAATACCAAGCACAACAAGGCTCAATGTACCATTAGGTGTGCGCTGAGTGCGATAAACAGGCGTCCAAAATACCAACGGAACGGAACGCTGGATCAGATATGTCTTCCTGTTTACCATACATATCACACACACCCACACAGACACACAGACACACACACACACACACACACACACACACACACACACACACACACACACACACACATACACACAATCACACCCATACACATATGTATATACGGATAGACATGTATAAACACACGCAGAAATAGTTACATGGAAGCATTGCTTCTTTTCAGTGTCTCTCTCTTTTTATTTTCTTTTTTGGTTTCAATTCTAAATGGGGAAAAATTTTTAATCTTGTTTAAGAATAAATTAGAAAGTTAGAAAACAAGAAAATAGATGTCTCATATGTATGTATGTATGGATATATATATATATTATATATATATATATATATATATATATTATATATATGTATGTATTACTATACACATATAGTATTTTTTTATGTATAAATGCGAAGACAGGAAGCTCATCATATGTTGTAATACAACTTTAGATGTGTCTTTGAATAACCTTATGCAAGAAATATTTAAATATATATTTAGCACAACAGTTGTGTCAGCATTATGTATTTTCCTCTTGTTTTACACACACACTCACACACACACACACACACACACACACATGCAATATCTAATATGTACTTGCAACATATATATATATATATATATATATATATATATTTCTCCCTCTCTCTCACTTTATATATATATATATATTTATATGTATGTATATATGTTATCAGTTATTTGCGTTACTTTTACATCATGTTTTCTGTATTTTTTTTAATACTATCATATTTTAGTGTTTGTCTATTTGGGCCCATAAATGACTAACTAAATGTGTGAATGTGTATGTTGAAGTAAGCGTGTGAATGTGTATCTAATTTTGTGTGTAGATGCATATCTGTAGTGTGTATTGTGTGTGTGTGTGTGTGGTGTGTGGTGTGTTACTCTGTCTGTCTTAAATTCTCGCTTTTGTTAGCTGAGTAGACTGGAGCAACGTGAAATAAAATGTGTTGCTTAAGGGTAGAACGCGCCTCTCAGACCGGGAATCGAACCTTTAACCGTACGACCTAGTGCTCAGTTGCTTTACCACTAGACCACGCACCTTCTCAACTTTTATTCCCTTGCTGGTTTTTTCTTTACGCAGCCAATTTTTATATGATGGCTTCTATAACATGAATTGTGTAAGTGCATGGCTTAGTGGTTAGGGTATTCGGTTCACGATCGTAAGGTCGTGAGTTCAATTCCCAGCGATGCGTTGTGTCCTTGAGCAAGGCTCTTTATTTCACGTTGCTCCAGTCCACTCAACTTGCAAAAATGAGTTGTATCTACAATTCAAAGTACCAGCCTTTTCGTATTCTATGTCACGCTGAATTTCACCGAAAACTACGTTAAGTGCATCTTTAAAGTGAGAGCGAACTTGTCTCTCCTAGATAAAAAAGAAAGAGGTGATGCCATCAACTACTCAGTAATTGCTCATCTTGAAGGTTTCTACAGGGATTTTGTCTGGCCCGGGAGATTTGTTATTCTTTATTTTACTAATGGTTGTTGGAACCTCAATAAGTTTTGGGGAATAGGAAAGCAGTCAATGGTGGCATTGATGACGTAAATTGGATGATTGAGATGAAGCTGTAACTGTTCTATCTAACTGCTAAGAAGAGCAGATTCATGTTTTTCGTCTGTTGATCCATCTGTTGACTTGAGTGGAATTACAGCAGACGGAGGAGGGCCAGAGATGATTTTGAGTGCTGCATAAAATGTTCTCGTGTATCATTGGTCAATGTAACATTAGAACCCACCAATCGCTATGGAATTCGCGAATCGTGGTTTGGATTTTATATATGAAAGTTTTGTATCTTTCTGTTTTTGGTAATTGAAGGTTGCTCAATGTCTGAAGCAAGTGAAGTATGTCTTTTCCAGATGATGAGTAATATAATTTTAGAATCGTTTTAATCAGACTGATGTCTTTGGTAAGTTCGATGAACTGCTGCAACTTTGGTTAGTTTAGGTTGATCCAGTGTTCTTCGATATATTCTTGTGAGGACAGGGTGCATATTATTGAAGTTCTTCAGAGATACGGTTTCCGAATGCAGCGTGGCGATTAGAGTTACGAAGAAATTCGATATTGACCTTCTTTCTCGGTGAGATATTACTAGCTATTCAGTTTCAGTTTCACTTTGATGTTGACTTTCAGATAACCAATCACTGATTCATCCTACAGTCGTCGGTGTCTTTCATGGCTCTAATGATATGAACGTTTGATCTATCTATGGCTCTGGTGATGACATAGTCGATGAGCTGCTAATAATTCGATCTCGAGCGCTTCAAAGATATTTTGTATTTACCTTTGTGTCTGGGAAAGGTATTATTCATAACAAAGTTATCCTCAGAACAAAGACTTAGCAATACAAGACCAATTGAGTTGAAATTGTCGACTCCTTTCCTCAATATATTCTCTCAAAGAGGATAAATTTTTCCTAATTCTTGCGCTTAAATCCTCCATTATGTAAAGTTTGTCACGTTTGGGGACTGAATGAAGAGATTAATTGATATATTCGCAAAATATCCTGCCAACTCTTTATCGGAATCCAGTGTTGGAAAGTATGCACTGACGACAGTAATGTGATTCTTTGCAGCAGAACGATGTTGTTTCATAATGAAAATCTTCATGGCAAATCTAACTCGACTCAGCTTTCAATCTTCACATGGTCTCTCTTTGTAAAAAAGTGTGTAGTTGGCTCCGATTTCTGTCCTTTTCCCCTTCATCAGGTAGTTGCATCTCACTTAATATTACCGTATCAACAAGGGCTGATCTTCTTTTCGGTCTGTCGCACACGGTTGCTCTTCCACCAACCAGTGTACGAACATTCCAAATTTTCATAACCAATGTAGTTCGAATAAATTTCTTTCGATTATTACCAATGCATTCAGAAATTTTAGTAACCAAGGAATATTGAATAAATTAAGTACCAGTTACGCACTGGGATCGATATAATCGACTTGATCCCTTTGTCTGTTCTTGTTTGTCCCCTCTGTGTGTAGCCCCTTGTGGGCAATAAAGAAATAAGCAGCATCTAAATAACTGCAGCAATAACAAAAGTGATGAAAACACTGAGAGTTGCTAATCAATTCCTCAAGAAATATTTGGTTCTCGAAGATGTTCCATGCGAACCCAGAACTCTTTGAAGAACCCTTTTCGACAAGAAACTTGGGAAAAAACATCCTGAATACTAACACTATGTTATTGCATGGTATTGTTTCTTGGAAACTTGAGAACACAGCTAATATTGACTGGAAACACAGTCACTCTTAGACTAGATATCTTTACTGACATCGTGTCAGAGTTTGGTTTTAACGTTTTTGCAGTCCAAGAGCAAGAGATAACTACGCAATCCTGTTGAAAAACACCACATCAAAACAGTGAATCTCTTAAATCCCACTAAATGAAACAGAAAATATCGATTATATCATACACATATGTGATAGACATTGCACATGTGATAAACACAGCTGCCCTAAATGTCTTAAAGGCTTTATCTTCCAATGCGGCATGACGTGGTTGCTACAACAATATTAAATGCCATACGAAGGAAGAATGGCCATTGAAGAAATATTTGTCATCGGGTATATACATACAATGCGTACAATCCAATATAAAGGATATTATCGGAATATCCTCATCAACACTTTTATTAAGCTCAAAACACATCAGGCCTGACATAAGTTGGGGATGGAAAATTAAATCCCTGTTAGGGAAGTCAACTGCTCAATGTATATAAACATTTCATTCAAAATCGGTGAGAAAGACAAAATAGTTATGGTCAATTACTCTGGAACCTGCAGATTGCCAATCTAGGTTATATATTTACATTTATATCTCATCTATTTGATGAACGTGCTAAAGTAATAATCTGGAAAAGGTAGAAGGATCACTAGGCAAAAGAACATAACAGCTAGCAATTACTCTGATCTTCCAGTAGAACAATGAAAATGTTCAAGGATTTTATAAAGTTAGCGTACGTCTTTTTACAGTGTTTTTGTGCTTGTCTAAATTCTATAATAAATTATATACAAGGAAATTTGTTTCTAAGTACGAAGCCAGGCCCTTCAGTATGATGAATTCAAAGAATTAAGAAATTTCCATCACAACAATATTGTTTTGGGTTCAGTCCCATTGCGCGCCATCTTGGGTAAGTGTCTTCTGTTATAGTGTAGGGGTGACCAACGGCTTCTCTCTGAATTGTAGGGACCGACGATATATATATATATATATAATTCGGTGGGCGGTAAGGCAATTCGTTGCTAAACCTTAATTGCTTAGTATATATATATTATATATATATCTATAAATATATATATATATATATATATATATATATACATATATATATATATATATGGGTACACAAAGTTGGCACTGCCTACCCTGAATAAATAGACTGATAGTTAACATTTTCCTTTTATGGCAAAACATGCACCAAATTCAATAAAATTGTGAAGTTTACTCTGATTACTATGCGTAAAATACCAAATATGTTTTTGTAGATTAGGTAGGCATAATTCGCCCCTGTCTTTCAATCTCAGTATTAAAGCTACACATTATATTGCTGTAGTACACATGCTGCATACATTCCTACAACAACGTTTTCTTTACGTGTTATAAAGGCAGAAGTAAATCTACCTTCAACTCAGTCGCGCATCTCTGTTTCGCTTTTTTTTGGCGTGTGTGTTTTACTACATAAACGTTACCAACTGCCCACCCTGAGTAATTACTAACGGTACGTGCCTGATATATACTCTTTACTCTTTTACTTGTTTCAGTCATTGACTGCGGCCATACTGGAGCACCGCCTTTAATCGAGCAACTCGTCCCCGGGACTTATTCTTTTGTAAGCCCAGTACTTATTCTTTGCCGAACCGCTAAGTAACGGGGACATAAACACACCAGCATCGGTTGTCAAGCAATGCTAGGGGGACAAACACAGACACACAAACACACACACGCATATATATATATATATTATATTATATATATATATATATATATATATATATATATATACGACGGGCTTTTTTCAGTTTCCGTCTACCAAATCCACTCACAAGGCTTTGATCGGCCCGAGGCTATAGTAGAAGACACTTGCCCAAGGTGCCACGCAGTGGGACTGAACCCGGAACCATGTGGTTGGTAAACAAGCTACTTACCATTCAGCCACTCCTGCACCTATATGTATCATAATTAGAGACAAACATGAGAATATACGTACATACTTGAATAGCAGGTACTGTTAAAATTTGGATACCTGCACACAATCTCATGTACATATGGAATGCGCTCGCACTCACACACAGACACACAGACACACACACACACACACACACACACACACGCACAGACAAGCACACACACACACAAACAGACAGACACGCACACACATATGCACTCACGCAAACACATGCACACACATCATCATCATCATCATTGTTCATTCGTAGTCGAGACAATGGAATTTACCATGCTATGCCAGACTTCACGGTCCATCACGGTCCATCACGGTCCTCACACACACGCACACATACATGCACACACACGTGCACGTGCGACCGTAAACGTACACGTACCTGCACGAACAGTAATGAATTGCATACAGATACGTGCAGTAAAGTGACTAAGACGCATCAACTACATGCGTGAGAGTTTATTTGTACTTGTAAATGCACACGCACATACACACAGACACGCACACACACGCATGCACACATACACGAACATACAAAATTGCACGCGCGCAGACATGCATGCACATGTAGACAGACAACCACGATATGGGTTGACTGTCGCAGAGGCAGACATAGATGATGATAAATACCTATATCCAACCACACACATAGGCAAGCAGATAAATAGAAAGATAAACAGTGTATATAAGATAGAGCAAACTGACACACACACACACATACACTCATACACACACACATACACTCATACACACACATATATATATATAAATGCATACATGCATGTTAATATATAAACACACACACACACACACACACACACATCAACATAAATTAATACAGCAAGAAAGTGAGAGATAGAGTCACAGACAAAGAAAGAGAGAGAGAGGCACAGTGAGAGAAAGAAAGAAAGAAAGAAAGAAAGAGAGAGAGAGAGAGAGAGAGAGAGAGAGAGAGAGAGAGAGAGAGAAGGAAAGCTAGGTTGATGACGTTCTTGTTTTATTTCATTTTTAGTTTTAAACGTCCATGATGCGAAAGACAGCAAAGAAGAAAAACCAAAAAAAATAAAATAAATAAAAATAAAAATAAAAAAGAACGGAAAAAAGACGTAGTCAAGACGGGCTATTTCTCACGGAAACATCGTAACGACAAAATGTAAACCAGTCTATGGCTTACTTGCGATTTTCTCCTCTTTTTTCTGTTTAAATATTTTTTTGTTTGGTTTTACAAACGAACATCCTGAGAATGTAATTGCATAAGGAATTCAGTCGCTACAGGAGGTGACGTTACGAGATGAAGCTTCGTAATTGTCGACATTAGGAAGGTCAGTCGGTATGTATTGACAATATTTTACTAATGAATTTAATATCCTCTGCTTGTGAGCCAGAGGCATTTTTAAATACTTGTAAACAAACGAGAGATACGTGTTGCTCTGGAATTAAATTATTACTCTGAATTCAATGAGAGAGAGAGAGAGGGAGAGGGAGAGAGAGAGTCGCGACAGAGAGAGGAGGGAGAGAGGCAGAGAGAGAGAGAGAGAGAGGGGGGAGAATGATAAAGAGAGCATGCTATGAAATTTTGTTTTGTTTATGCATGTATGAATGAATGTATTGCGTATGTATTATGTATGTATGTATGTATGTATGTTTGTTTGTATGTATGTATGTATGCATGCATGCATGCATGTATGTATGTATGTATGTATGTATATATATATATATATACGTATATAAATGGATATATATATATATATTGTAATATATATATATACGTATCTACATATATATATATGAACGTATATGTATATATGTAGATGTACGTATATGTGTGTGTGTGTGTGTGTATCACACACATTCATAAACGAAGAGGAGCGTCAAAAATGTCTGCACAAACAAATATATATATATATTGTACTATAAATGCATCTATAACAATTCGTTAGTCGAAGATCACAAAAAATAAAACACCCCAAAACTCACCACGACAAACTGATAGAAACAAATTCAACGTCCAAAATTTTGGTTTTTGAGTAATCGGGCTGAGACGAGACACGTTTATTTTTGAGCATGTACTGCTGCGGTTGGACGAATATGGAGAGATACTTTAAACTGTGGAGAGTTGCTAACAGTTCTGGGGTGGGTAGATTGGTTAAAAAAGAAACTATGTTAGGCAAAATGCTGAGGTATATAAGTAGAATAAGAATAAGAAAAGATAATGGATAGAGACTCGGGGATATTGCTGTTGTTATTTAACCTGAGAAAAGTCTTGCATATTTTTATTGTTCTACTTACTGTTTGCATTTGTAATGTGCGAGTTGGTTGGCTGGTTGACTTCTTTTTCTGAAAATCTAAGCTTGGCCAGAGTATAAGTTAGGCATTTACTCACAAAACCATGTGTACCCATTACTGTTAGTATTAATATGAATATCTAATCTGGATATAGATGCTGGAGGTTTCGAAGCAGTTGTCCATACTTATTCACTTTCTCTTTGATTTTCAAAGATATATTCATGTCAGCAGGACGACTGACCCCTATCAGGTACATACTTTTACCTGTCTGTTCCAAACAACAATATCCGGTCTGTTATGCTTACACAGATGTTTTGATGGGAATGGTCTACCAGTATTCTTTGTAATGTTGCTTGTGTTTGTATTCAGTAACAGGTGCATTTTTTTATATTTCTCAGAACAGTCTTTCTTTCCGGGTGGCATTCTATACTGTTTGTTTTTGTTTGTCGACAAAAAAAAAATCAGTATAAGGAGGTAGTACATTGATGATAGTTTTGGGCAACTGTTAATCGCGTGTGGTGTCTTCTAGAGAAATATGATATAATCAGCATTTTCTGTTGCATGTTGGCACTCCAAGGGCTTCACCGTCTGTTTTGTTTATTAGGTGTTTGGCAGCAATCTTCTGCTCTTTGATTGCAATTACATAGACTTCAAAATGTGATGTAATATAGCAGTCGCGAGTCCAAGAAAGGATTATCTTCGTGTTACTATCACTGTCTCCTTCAAGACTTCGAAAAACATACCTTACACTGTGAGAACATTTTCGGGCAGTTGCTTGTGTTGTGGGTGACATCGTCAATGTTAATTCCACAAAACCTGCATCGGTTGCCTATATCCCTATTCCCTATTCCCTATTTCCTTCAAAATGAAAGCTGATATCCCACTTGTTAGTTTATACTGCTGTCATTTTGAAAACCATTTGAGAACAGCGCCCTCATGACATCAGTCAGGGATTATTTTCTGAGGAGTTCATTCTCAACTCTCATGACGATTTCGACCTCACGCTTGTAGACTTGATCCATGGCAAGACTTCAGTATTTGTTAGTCAGTAGATTTGCCCCTTTGCCTTTTAACGAAACTGTGTCTACATTATTGCTGATGTGGAAATTCCTCATTTGGGTTAACAACTTTCAAATTTTAATCTCAATAGACCGGATCTCACCTCATACCCAAAAGTGTAGCCCAAATATTGGTATGAGCATGGATACGTCAAACACATTGCGGGCTATCGATTTATTGCTTGCAGAAAGGTCTGAAAACCATATTTTTAAAATCCTGGCGTTATAGTTCCAGCTTACACTCTACTTGTTATAGGTTCCATCATAGAAAATATTTTCATCTATTCCTAAGTAGTTATAGTATTCCTCAACAGACATCAGAGAAGCAGTCAGACCATTGATAGTAATGTTACTAGATGAGTTTGTGATTCTTACAACCATGGGAGAACATTTATCCATGTCATACTCCATCCTGATATCTTTTGAGAATGTCGTAACTGGGCCAACGTGTTTTCCTTCATGTCACCCAAAATTTTTGGCGATATATTTTCAGATCATCAAAAAGAAGTAATGTGATAGGTTGGTATTTCTATTTTCGTGATGGCCAGTTGCAAATGCTTTAGACAACCTATTACACAACCGACTGGGAGTTTAACTGTGAAGTATAAACAGCATCTCCGAAACACTGTAACTCAAACTACTACTACTACTACTACTACTACTACTACTACTACTACTACCACCACCACCACCACCACCACCAAAAGAAGTGGAATCGTTTTGGCAAAATGACTCTCCAATGATAAAAATAAATTCCAACAACAGTTTCAAAAATCTTACAAAACAGAAATATATATTCGGTATTGGCGACTGAAATAATATATATATATATATATATATCGTTTATCGTTCGTTTATTGTTTACTTGTTTCAGTCATTTGACTGCGGCCATGCTGGAGCACCGCATTTAATCGAGCAACTCGACCCCGGGACTTATTCTTTTGTAAGCCCAGTACTTATTCTATCGGTCTCTTTTGCCGAACCGCTAAGTTACGGGGACATAAACACACCAGCATCGGTTGTCAAGCAATGCTAGGGGGACAAACACAGACACACAAACACACACACACGCATATATATATATATATATATATATATATATATATATATACGACGGGCTTCTTTCAGTTTCCGTCTACCAAATCCACTCACAAGGCTTTGGTCGGCCCGAGGCTATAGTAGAAGACACTTGCCCAAGGTGCCACGCAGTGGGACTGAACCCGGAACCATGTGGTTGGTAAACAAGCTACTTACCACACAGCCACTCCTGCGCCTATATATATCATATCGATATCATATCATATTTGTATGTTCACTTTCTTCCCTCCCTCCTCTCTCACACTTTCTCCCCTTCCATCTCTACACTTCTGTGCAGTTACCTGTTCCCGTTTTTGCTGCCCCCTCTCTGTTCTCTGTGTCTCTGTCTTCCCCCTATCACTTTTCTTCCTTCTCCCTCCTACTACTGACGCGTGACCTATGATCATCGTCTTGTCTTCTTTTTCAAGCCGACCGTCAAAGCGACCGGTCGTCTTGTCTCTCGTCTCCCACTCCCATCACGTTTCGTTGTCCCTCTGCTAATCCTTTAGAATATTTTCCCGGCGTTGACCATATTTTCGTCTTTCTGTCTGGGCTGAAGGCCGTATTCTGTTTATTTATTACATTTTGTTCGTATGTTCACATTTTTCGTCCTATTTGTTTTCGTCTTCATCACAAATGTTGGGTAATGATCGAAAGAGCACGATCGAGAATGCAAGCGGCCGAAATGGGTTTCCTCCGAAGAGTTTCTGGAATAATATTACTGGACAGGGTGCGTAGCTCGGAGATCAAGGAGTCTCTCCAGATCGAGCCGTTTCTTCTCCGTATTGAGATATCACAGTTCTAGTACTAAGGACATGTGATTAGAATATCGTGGGAAAGAATCGAAAGGCGAATTATTCAAGCCGAGCCAGCTGACGGGAGACCAAGGGGTGGACAAAAAAACAAGATGGCATGATAATATACATAGTCTTAGTTGGTCGTGCTTCGGAATCCAGACAGGGGTGTGTGGGTGGGGAAATCTAATGACTGCTACTTTTTATAGGACTGCACGGAGACTCTATGCACATGACCTTCCTAGGAATAGTGGGCGGAGAAGATGGTGAAAATGGCTGATGGTACCTGCTTACGACTAAATAGATCGAGGCAGTGTCAATGATGGATCATATAAAAGCCAAATATATGCGCCCTCGACATACCAACTTGAACTTCTAGCGAGTCAATTTGTAAAAATACAAAATAAAGTCAAATATATATTAATATATTTCTTTACTACCCACAAGGGGGCTAAACACAGAGGGGACAAACAAGGACAGACAAACGGATTAAGTCGATTACTTCGACCCCAGTGCGTAACTGGTACTTATTTAATCGACCCCGAAAGGATGAAATGTAAAGTCAAAGACCTCGGCGGAATTTGATTTGAACTCAGAACGTAACGGCAGACGAATACGGCTACGCATTTACGCCCGGCGTGCTACCGTTTCTGCCAGCTCGCCGCCAAATATATATTAATAATAATGATGATGATAATCACAGATTTGCTTGTCAGTTGTTTGACCTTAACCAGTTGAGCATGTCCCTTAGTGGCTGACGATATGTGCATCTCTGATCACGAGCAGAAGTAGTGGGGGAGCATCATGGCCATGTGTTGGGGGGGGGATTCTTTGGGGTTTGAATAATTCACCTCTGGAAACATGGGTGGTTCTTTCAACATCCTTAAACAACCCTTATTCAGAGACCTTTTGAGCGGGATGGGCTGCTCAACCTGAAGAAAATTCTAACTGGGCCCCACCTGCAAGGTCATGTGCTGTTTATCTTGATATGAGATCACCATGTCGCGCACATATGGTTGTGATGCATGTGCCTGGTGTACCTTTATCAGACGGGTAGTCATGATGGGTATATTGGGCTTCGTATATTTTACCCCAGTGTCACTTTGATGGCATGCACTGCTCTCTCACTCAATAATAATAATAATAATAATAATAATAATAATAATAATATAATAAGTTTCATAGGGATGTTGAAGATAAGACAGAGAAAAAAGATGGCTATGGATGACTAAAAGCGATTTAAAACCAGAAACGAATGCTCTAATCTGTGCTGCCCAAGAGCAAGCACGGAGAACAAATTACATTAAATACAGAAGAGATAACACATCAGAAAGTGATAAGTGCAGAATCTGTAGACAGTATCGTGAAACCGTATGGCATATTACTAACCAATGTACGCCACTTGCCCAGAAAGAATATAAGAGACGCCATGACAATATATTGGTCACTTTGCAATAAGTATGGACTTGACAGAGCAAAAAAGTGGTGCGAACATAAACCCGAAGGCATAATCAAAAATGATTATGTAAAAATTATATGGGATTTTATGATTCAGCGCGACTGTGAGATAGAGAATAGGCAGCCAGGCATAGTGTTAATTGAGAAAGAAAGCAAACGATACTGGATCATAGATATAGCGTACCCAGCTGACAAGGTATGCGATAAGGAAGAAAGAAAAGTCGATAGATATGACAGGTTAACGTGGGAGGTTAAGCAGTTGTGGTCGATGAAAAAGGTGGTGGTATTACCAATAATTGTCGGAGCCCTGGGAACAGTGAGTAAAACTCTTGCGAAGTACATGGAACGAATAGCGGCTGCAATAAGGGTGGAGCACTTGCAGAAAACAACACTGCTTGGAACCGCTTGAATATTCCAGATGGTGCTCGAAAAATAAGGGGTGTTACTTTAATTCACTGGTAGTGAATAGCTGGCACCGTAGTACATCTCCAGCGTTAGAAGCTGTGCAAAGATAATAAATAATAGTGATAATAATAATAATACTAATAATAATAATAATAATAATAATAATAATAATATAATAATGATAATAATAATATAATAATAATAATGATAATAATAATAATAATAATAATAATAATAATAATAATAATAATAATAATAATAATAATAATGATGATGATGATGATAATAATAATAATAACAATAATAATACTTTCTATTGGAAGTGCAAGGCCTCAAATTCGGAGGAAGGAATTAAGTCGATGTCCTCGACCCCTGTGTGTAACTGGTACTAATTTTATCGACCCCGAAAGGATAAGAAGCTAAGTCGACACCGGCGGAATTTGAACTCAGAACATTAAGACAGATGAAATACCCACAAGAGGCTAAACACAGAGAGAACAAACAAGGACAGACAAACGGATTAAGTCGATCATATCGACCCCAGTGCGTAACTGGTACTTATTTAATCGACCCCGAAAGGATGAAAGGTAAAGTCGACCTCGGCGGAATTTGAACTCAGAACGTAGCGGCAGACGAAATAACTATTTCTTTATTACCCACAACGGGCTAAACATAGAGGGGGCAAACAAGGACAGACATAGGTATTAAGTCGATTACATCGACCCCAGTGCGTAACTGGTACTTAATTTATCGACCCCGAAAGGATGAAAGGCAAAGTCGACCTCGGCGGAATTTGAACTCACAACGTAACGGCAGACGAAATACCGCTAAGCATTTCGCCCGGTGTGCTAACGATTCTGCCATAATATAATAATAATAATAATAATAATAATAATAATAATAATAATAATAATGATGATAGTAATAATAATAATGAAAATAATAAGTATAAGTATAAAAAAACAATACCATTAATAACGACTAAAACTACAAGAACAAGATCAAGAACAACAACACCAACTAAAAGAACAATATTAACAACAATAACGGGAAGAAGCAGAAGAAGAAGAACAACAACAACAGCATATGAAAATCAAAGCTATTAACTCCAATTTCAATAAGAGCGAGAAGCAGATTAAAAACGATATTATATTACTAACATCAAGTCTGTAAAGATGGTAGTCTATACATTCATAGTTATTTCAAGAAATACCGTTCTGCATTCATTATTATTGTTATTATTATTATTATTATTATTATTATTATTATTATTATATTATTATTATTATTATTATTATTATTATTATTATTAATATGATTTCTATTATTATCATTATTATTATTATTATTATAGATGTTGATGTCATTCATATCATTATTATTACTATTATCATTCTTATTAATATGATTTCTATTATCATTATTATTATTATTATTATTATTATTATTATTATTATTATTATTATTATTATTATTATTATTATTATTATTATTATTATTATCATTATTATTAATATTATTATTATTATTCTTATTATTATTATTATCATCATCATCATCATCGTCATTATTATTATTAGTTATAATTATTAATACACTTTTTTTAAAAAGTACTTTTGTTGTTGTTTTAATCGGTCCATAACACATTATTAATATTCAAATAGAAAGATTAATTAATTTATGAATTAAAAAAAAAAATTAATGACAGGAAAAAATATAAAAAAAATAACAAACTGAAACGAAAAAAGTGTTTGGTTTTAATTAATTTCGGTTTTCCAAGATTAAATTCTAAAGTAAAATATGAAATATATACATGTATGTATGTATGTGTGTGTGTATGTATGTATGTATGTATGTATGTATGTATGTATGTATATATGTATGTATGTATGTATGTATGTATGCATGTATGCATGTATGTATGTATGTATGTATGTATGTATGCATGTATGTATTTATGTATGTATGTGTGTGCATGTACGTATATGTTTGCGTGTGTTTTTATGTATGCGTGTGCATTTATATGTATATATGTATATGTATGTATATATGTCTTTATGCATGCATGTATATATATATATATATATATACAATTATACACACGCATATATAATGTGTATTTATGATACATAAATGAATGGTACAGGTTCGACAAACTTGTGAATTATATGACCTTCAAAATTTCTTCCGAATTTTGATCTTTCGTTCAGAGCAGTCTATCATGTGCACCCTTATAATGAAGAGAATAATTGTGTCAGCTGATACAAATTTACTGATACTGATTTCTAGGAATTTTTAGATCACGAAAGCTACAGAACGAAAAAGGTATATGTGGCTGGACAAATAAGCTTCAAAATAAAAATAAATAAAGAATAAAATGATAGACAGAATTCAATACTTCACCGCAAGTGTGACCAGGTTGTGTTTTCACCTGTATTTTGGGTTTGCCTAAAAATAACTTATTTAATTTTTTGAGACTGACTGCAATGAATAATTTATTCCAACTCCGTACCGTACGGTTTTCATATTTTTATTAACTTATCTAGTGAGTTAACATGATACCCCTGTATGATTGTTGAACATTTTCAAACATATATAAATACACGCTTAACCGGATGACGAAGAAAGGGAAAAGAAAAAAAAAAGAACGAAGAACGAAGACATAGTTTTACTGTTATTAAATAGCAGGACAACTGGACATCAATTTTTAATGAAGATTCCTTTACTCTTAGGTAAGGGAAGTAATGGAATGAGAAAACCTGTGTATTCACCTATAAGAATTTATTGCTCGAAAGCTCCAGAACAAGGAATGTACACATATTAAACAAGTCTTTAAATGAAAGATCAGAATTCGAAAGAAACTCTTTAAAACCGCTAATTCACTTGACCTACCTGGATGACGTGCTAATACAGAAATATCAGATGAACAAACGAATGACATATTTGAATTATCGAGATTAAGAGCCATGAATAATTTATCATCACATCGCACTGCGCGGTTTTATTATGTTTCCTTAAATTGTCTCTACGTTGGATTGCCACATTGTGTGTATGTATGTATGTATGTATGTATGTATGTAGTATGTATGTATGTATGTATGTATGTATGTATGTATGCATGCATGCATGCATACATGTATGCATGAGTACGTGTATATATACACAGGGTACGTAAGATGTTTGAGAACAGATTTATGTTTATAAAAAAAAACAGATATATAATAACAGGTAATAACTTTATCGAAAAATGCTACGAGGATAAAAATACACCTTTTCTATAAAATTATTCAATAAAGCCACCTTCAGTTTCAACAACTGATTCTATATGTGATCTAAATCATCTACATGCTTGAATCAAGTGGTCCTGGTTCATTTTGGACGTTACTCTGACTATAGCAGCTTTCAAAGAATCTTTGGCTTTTATGGGCGTGTTCATTGACCTCACTCTCAACAACACTCCACATGTAATGGTCCAATGGATTGAGATCTGAGGAACTAGGAGTCCAAATGTTAGGGGTTGTGTGATTATGAAAATTTTCAGCCATCCATTCCTGTGTTACTAGAGCCATGTGTGATAGTGCAGAGTCTTACTGAAACACATATGACCTTCCATTGTATACATTGTCTATCCAGGGCTTAACAATTATTTCCTGGGCCTCAATGTAGGCGGCAGAGTTAACTCTAAGGCCTTGTGGAAAAAAGTAAGGAGGCATCACATGTCCTTCATTGCTGACAATCCCTAAAACCATGACAGTTGCAGGAAATCTTGTATGCATAACACTTGGAACTTTAGAAGGGTCTGCACATAACCATCTGTCATTTCTTCTGTTAACTTTTTGATCTTGGTCGAAGTTTTCCTCGTTTGAGAAAAACTAAATCAACTCTTCTTCTGCTGGATTTTTCAGTTTGTTAAAGAGCCTTTTAGATCTGATATAGTGATTTTCTTTTGCTTTTTCTGACAAACTGACCTTTCCTCATCATATAAGACTTACATCCGATGTATTCGTGGACAACATTTCTGATTGTTCTTTCTGACACATGGAGATCTTTTGCAATTGACCTCATGGATTTTCTGGGATTGTAATCAATGGTCTATTGAACTTGCTGGATAAATTCAGGTGTTCTGATGATTTCAGAGCATTTAGAATGCTTTTTATGCTTTGATAGTGGTGATACGTTTCCATCTTCAGTCTCTAGCTCCTTACAAACTCTGTAGATAAAAGATCTGGCAACTTTTAAAAATCAAGATATTTCTAAATCGCTATGCTCAGCCTTTATAGCCACAATAACAGCATGCATCTCCATTTCTTGAGTAAGCTGAGGGTCTGCCAGTATTATTTTCTTAAACAAAGATTATACGGAGTTAACAAAAAATGCAGCAATGAGCCCAAAAATCTATGTCTTCAAATACTTTACGCACGCATCTCGGCTTGTACAGCAAATTATTCGTACAATGGTGCACTCGTACTGCGAGATTCTACTGTATATATATATATATATATATATATATATACATATACACATCCAGAACTACGCTAATAGCTTAGGAGTGAAATTTAGGGGTTCTCGGTTTTTTGTTAATCGATTTTGATAAAACTTTTTCCAGCTGGTTTTCACATTATGGCAACACCATTGTCATATTTTTTATTATTCTGTGTAGCGCCTGTTCTTTTTTACTTCAGATTCTTCAGTTTTTGGGCGAACCACGCTAATAGCGTCTCTCCTCTCTAAGAACAATGGAGCGTGGAAAGTCTGTCTTCAAGGAAAGTGCTAAAGGCATCTCTCTACATGTCATTGCGGAGAACTTAGGTCGTTATGTGGACACAGTTAGACGATACCTGAAAGATCCTTCGCCAAAGAAGAAACGCCACAATTTACGTGGGAAACCTGGACAAACAAGCAAAGCCATTTTCGCCGCCTCCCGACTTCCTCATGTTCTGAAAACCATCAGAAATCGCATCCTCGAGATCATGGTTTCCGTGCGAGAACACCTGGAACTGCCTCCTTTAATGCCCCGTCACAGGAGGTTGAAGCCAAAAGTACATGACGTTAGACATGAGTTGTGTTCAGTTCGCTGACGAAACCAGGGCGACCCATGACAGACCTGACGGTTGAGTAAACGTTTAGTCTACTTTGGAGATGAGTGTCACAGTCGTTTACGACGTCAATAGCAGGGTGGGGGAGTCATGTTGTGGGCTGGTATAATTGGGGACTGACTTGTTGGCCCAGTCAGGGTGCCTGAAGGTGTTAAAGTGACCGCAGCCGCCTACTGCAGTCTCCTGAAGGAAGTCTTGGATCCCTGGTTAGATGACATATCGCAGTCACTTCTAAGGAATCTCGTATTAATGCATGACAACGCTCCCTCCCACTTTGCTAGGACCACCCAAAAATTACTAGTGTCTTACGGTATAAAGGGTGAAAGAGTGATGGTGTGGCCACCAGCATCTCTGGATCTCAACCCTGTCGAAAATCTTTGGTCCATCAGTAAACAAGATGTTTATGCCGATGGACGCAAATTTACGTCGAAAGATGTCTAATAGGCACCATCAATGTTGCAACAGAGGCAGTCCAACCTACTACTATTAAGAAATTGACATATTCCATGACTAATTGGGTTTTTGAAGTTATCTTTCGAAATGGCGCTCAGGTGGCTAGATAATTATGTCAATAAATGTTATAATATTGTTATGGTTTTCTGTTAAATATATACTCAATGTATGCTTGATATGTATCATTACCCTTCATTTTTCTGAAAAAAAAATGTCTAGATGGGCTATTTTCATCCATAAGCTATTAGGATGGTTCAGTCCAAAACTGAAGAATCTGAAATACAAAAGAAAGGATGTTACACACAGAATAATGAAGACATAACTTTTCTCATAGTGTGCAAATCAGCTGGGAAAAGTTTTATCAAAATCGATTCACAGAAAACTGAGAAATACTAAATTTCACTCCTAAGCTATTATCGCGGTTCTTGGTGTATATATAGATACACACATACCTGTGTATACATATATATGAATTCATATATATATATATATATATTATATATATTATATATATATATATATTATATATATATATATATGTATGTATGTATGTATGTATGTATATATATATTTGCACACGCAATATATGTATATACTCACAAATAGATACATTGATATATATATATATATATTTGTATATTCATACGTGTGCATGTGTGCGTGTGTGTATGTTGTTTCTATGTTCATGTGTGAGAGTTTGTGTATTTGTATATAAATCACTATGTAACTTGTTCTTTAGCGTACGCTGAAACTCCTGCACGCTTACATTCATCACACCCAACCACGTTAATACACATTTATAAAGTCATAGATTTATTCCTATCCTGTATAGAAAAAAAGAAAAACGATGCGCAATCATACAGGTCAGATGCCTCCCAGATGTGAACATTTTCTGTTTTGTTTTCAAAAACAGTATGAGAGAATATTTACAGATAACTACATGAAAACCTACAGATTTCTCGACCGAGCTTATGCATAAATATTAACACCTTTAATTATTTTGATTCTTGCAAATGTTAATAACTATACAAGGCCAATCTTGAAAAGCTTGCGGTTCTGTGTAAGCAGAATAGTAAAACCATGCAAGATTTTCCTTCTCAAGTCCAGTATGTGACTCTTTTTCGTTTGTGTTAGCGGAAATCAAGCGATGGTGCTTTGCTTTTTAGTTAGAAAACAAATCCTGATTTTTATTAAGTATTTAAATAATTCGTAAAGGAAGATAGCACATCAGTATATATATATGTATGTGTGTGTGTGTGTGGTGTGTGTGTGTGTGTGTGGTGTGTGTGTGTGTGTGTGTGTGTGTGTGTGTGTGTGTTTGAATGTATGTATGTACACCGCATACTTATAATAATACATCGAATGATGTCAGAGACTCACTGCGCATGACACATTTCCACAATTTAACTTTTCCTCTTTCGCAAGATCCTCTTTTATTTTATACGGCAAAGAAAACTTACAAAAGCCAAGATATTTCTTTCTTGGTTTTATCTATTTAGCAAGAAAAACTATTTTTTTTATCACTTCTAGATTAAAATGTATTAGATCACGCAAATTGAAAACATGCAGTTGTGTATTGTTGAAAGGCATGGTGGAGAAACACACACACAGGCACACAGACGCAGACAGACAGACACACATGCGCACGCGCACACTAAATCTCTACCTCTCTCTCTCTCTCTCTCTCTCTCACACACACACACAAAAACAGACAAAGGTGCAGACAAACACAAACACAGATATACCAACACACACACATGCGTACATAGGCATACATAAATACATGTTATGGTGTGTGTGTTTGCATATATGCATATATATATATATATATATATATATATATATATATATTGTGTGTGTGTGTATATATATGTTGTGTGTGTATGTGCGTGTATATATATATATATACATATGTGTATATATATATATATATATAATATATATATATATATATATATGTGTGTGTGTGTGTGTGGTGTGTGTGCATGCGTATATATGCATGTATACACTCACACACGTATATACGTGGATATCTATGAGTGTGTACACATAAGTACATACATACACGAATACATACATATATACATAGATACATGCATGCGTACATACATATATACATGCTTACATATTCATACATACATAAATATATGTATGTATGTATACATGTATGTATGTATGTATATATGTAAGTATATGCATATAGTGCCACACTGCGTGCGTTGGACGAAAGGTATTACAAACGTGTATAAAAATAAATATTTGCAACTTTAGTATAATATGTTATCAGCTTTTCCCTCCTAAATGTGTATTAGGGTGTATATTCTCTCAGTAAGAGCAGCTTATATGTAATCTCGAGTGTGGCCTTTAGTCGAACTTGTCGGCTTTACGTCTGCCTTTCGTTTGATGCTGCAGCACATAGGAGAAGCATATGGAATCACGCTTATAGAAGTTGATGCTCACTTTGTCTGACGTTTAACATTTGATTGTCTTTATCTTTGCGGTATAATACGGACAGATGGTGATTGCAAGTCTGGCCCTCAGCAGTAAATGATTGAGTAAGGTTATTACGGAGCTCTTGTTGCTGTCGTTAGCCTGAAAATCACGGAGCTATACTGAGCTAATGCCTTGCTAAATGAAAGGAGATGTCAATCAATCAGATTCTACAGAACAGGAGGCCTGTTGCTGTGAGGTTGGTAGCAATGGTCACACAAAATTGATGTTCTAGGACAGAAAGGATCGGTTGCAATAGCAATGGTTGGAAGAAATATTAGAAGGCTTTTTGCTTCGAAGAGCTGGAGAAGCAGAGAAAAGAATGTGGTGATGACAGCTCCAGTCACCAGAGAAATATCGTTCATTGTTCCGGAGGATGTTGCTGCAGTTATTCAACCAATCATACCATTGAATGCAGCTTGGTGAGTGAATGGAAAACTTTCCACATCGTCGGTCCCAGAAATGAACTGTGATGCGTGCCCACTCGTGACACTGCTCTTTCATTATCGTTTTGATAAGGAGCGTAAAAAATAAAGTGAAATTTGACACCACCCTGCCAAAATACAAACAAAAAGGAAATGACCTTATGGAGAAGGCAACAAAAATAGTTCAAGGTGTGGTTCGAAGGCACCGGCATATTTACAGAGTTTGGAAAAAAAAAACTGACATTAAATGGAAGAGGAAATTCCTTTTAATAGAACATTTATGAAAAGATAATATACTGCTTTGCGAAGAGGTGAAAACCTACGACGCAGTATATATAGGTCGGAGACAGATTACTTCTATGTATTTCATTATATATTTGTTGAACACCTTACCTAAACAACAATCAAGATGTGGACTATTTCTTACCTGGACCAACATCCGCTTTTCGTACGAACTGCTCACTCGCCTTTTCATCAATATTTGGTACCTGGACGAAATGATAATATGGAGAATTAAAATGATAAAGTCGTGGTGTGATCCGATCCAATCTAAGTCGACTAATTTCTTGTTATATCTTATTTTATCATAACTTTTTTTTTCCTAAAGTCTTTTGTTTCTTCTATGTATTCATTCGATTTTGCAAACTTTCATCTCGTTCCATATTTTGTATGACATCGCTATCCTTCTCTTTGGTTTTATATAATTTGTTTCAGTAGACCCATTCAGTAGACCTCTTTCATATAATTTGTTTCAGTAGACCCATACGTTGCTACAGTATGAATGAGCACTCTAGCAAATAGAAAAAAAAACTTGGTGAGGTCAATTTTAATTTTTATTCCTCCAAGATCAATAAAATAAAGTGTCAGTGAAGTATTGGGGTTGATGGTATCGACTGATTTCCGCTCCTAAAATTGGTGGCTTTGTGCCAAAATTTAAAATTGCTGTTGTTACTATTATTATTATTGAGTGAGAGAGCTGGTATGTCATCAAAGCGACACTGGAGTGCAAATATACGAAGCCCGATATACCCATCATGACTATCTATCTGACAAGGGTACACCAGGCACAGGCATCAAAACCATATGTGCGCAACATGGTGATCTCATGACAAGATAAACAGTGCATGACCTTGCAGGTGGAGGCCAGTTAGAATTTTCTTTAAATCCTGCGGACCATACCGCTCAAAAGATCTCTGAATAAGTTTTATTTAAGGATGTTGAACAAAACACCCATGTTTCCAGAGATGAATTATTCAAACGCCAAAGAATTCCTCTCATCACATCTCTAAGATGCCCCCCACTACTTCTGCTCGTGATCATAGATGCACATATTGTCCAACCTCCAAGGAACATGCTCAAATGGTTAAGGTCAAACATCTTACAAGCAAATCTGCAGTATTGAGCAGCAGAATATTTGCTGTAGCCCATCTTTTACACCAAGACAAAACATATACATGATAACACTTCCAATCGGTTAAGATTAGAAGCCGTGAGAGCCACTGCCTGGTATTGCATCAGGGCATTTATAATCATTATTATTATATAACTGTTCAATATTTGGTAGATTGAGACAAATTTCTACAGCATCACCAGCTTGCTACACCTCCGTGCTGCTGGGATGTGCTCAGCATTGTATGTTTTTTTTTCTGTTGTTGGAAGTGTGCAAACTCTTCCCGGTTCTGTATTGTGTTAGTTTTTTTTTCTCTTGAGGTGTGGTGCAGTTTTTTGTTGTGTTACTGCTTGTATTGTGTGTTGAGTGCGTAATGGTTTCGTGTTCTGGCTTGTTGGTGGAAGTTTATTTTACAGCGTCACTGCTGTATAGAATGTGTCGTTTACGCGTGGGTTGTTTTGTTTAGGTTGTATTATTGGATTGATAGTGTCTTGCGTAGGATGTCGGCTGTTCCTAGCAGGGCTATTTTATTTGGACAGTGTGTTGTTGTTGTTGTTGTTATTATTATATTATTATTATTATTATTATTATTATTATTATTATTATTATTATTATTATTATTATTATTATCATTATTATTATTATTATTATTATTATTATTATTATTATTATTATTATTATTATTATTATTATTATTATTATGCTTGCAAGAGAAATACCTCGTCTTGGCACTCATAAGTTGTTAGAGAATTTTGTTCTCTTGAAAAAAGTAATTTTAGTTTTTGTTGTACTATATTTTTCCTACACCACCACGAGACTAAAGTAAAATAAAAAAAAGGTTTAGTAAGGTCTAAACGCTATAAAAAATAGGGAAACATACTTAGAAATTTAGAAGAGGTGCCTAAAAAACGCACCTTGGAAAGAGGTTTTGTGGTGGACCAAAGCGACAGAAGACAGACACTTTACTCTTTGGTCAAACCCTCATGAACTTTCACTGGAAACGGAAAGTGAGTGTAGAGAGAGATATGCAACATTCCAACAATCCGTTAAAATATGGACAGACTTGTAAGGATGGTCCAAATGAACAGTCTGTTCTGAGAATGCACCTGTAGATTTAGAGAGGTGAATGAAGGGAAGACACTTGCCCTAGTTGTCAGGGTTACCGTGGTTTTGTGGGAATTTCACGGGCGATCATCAGATGCCTACATACTTTTAGCAAATTATTCGTTGTTAAAATTTTATTGTTTATTCATTGATTTTGTCGTAAATACCCCTCTGTGTGGAGTTCTTTTTCTGATTGTCTTATCTACTCATTTATGTGGCCTTTATGGCCAAAATTGAAGCAATTACCCCCCCTCCTCCTCCTCCTCCTCCTCCTCTTTTCCCTCCTTTTCCTCTTTTCCCTCCTCCTCCTCTTTTCCCTCCTTTTCCTCTTTTCCCTCCTTTTCCTCTTTTCCTCCTTTTCCTCTTTTTCCTCCTCCTCCTCTTTTCCCTCCTTTTCCTCTTTTTCCTCCTCCTCCTCCTCCTCCTCTTTTTCCTCCTTTTCCTTCTCCCCTTCCCTCACCCCTCCTCCCCCCCTTCACCCCTCCTCCTCCCCTTCACCCCTCCTCCTTCCCTTCACCCCTCCTCCTCCTCTTCCCCCTCCTCCTCCTCTTCCCCCTCCTCCTCCTCTTCCCCTTCCTCCTCCTCCTCACCCTTCCCCCTCTTCCCCTCTTCCTCTTCCCCTCCCCCTCTTCCCCATCCTCCTCTTTTCCCTCCTTTTCTTCCTCCTCCTCATCTTTTCCTCCTTTCCTTCCTCTCCTCCTCCTCCTCCTCCTCCTCCTCCCTATCATCAGACCAGGCAACTGGCTGAATTCATGCAGTATCTAACAAAATGCCTTGTGGTATCTAGTTGCCAGTCTTTACATCTCGAGCTTAAATTCTGCCAACCTCAACTTTCATTCTTTCATTCTTCCGGAGTCAATAAAATAAAGTACCAGTCAAGTACTGAGGTCGATGGCATGTACTTATGTCTCCTCAAAAAAACAAAACAAAAAAAAATTGCTGGTCTTGTGCCTAAATGAGAACCAATTATTATTTGTCTCATGTTCTTACATATTGAATTTGTTCCCACTCAATCTCTCTCCCTCTCTCCCCCTTCTCTCTCTCTCCATTCTCTCTCCTCCTATCTCTCTCGCTTGCTCTCAGAATCTCAGACCAGCGCCAGGACTTTGAATATCATTAATCACAAGTGTTCTGGCTTGCAGCTGGCTTGCAGTATATTACTTCAGACAAAATTTACTATTTTCCTCTTCTCTCTCCCTTCACACATTCACATACCCTCTCTCTTCTCTCTCTCTCTCTCTCTCTCTCTCTCTCTCTCTCTCTCTCTCTCTCTTACTCTCTCACTTCCATCTTCTCTCTTTTTCTGTGTGTGTGTGTGTGTGTGAGGTATTTGGAAGTGTTTCTGTGTATCTAAATATATAAATATAAATGTATGTATGTGTATATGTCTGTGTATGCATATATGTAGATATTATATATATATATATATATATATAAACTATATGTATGTATGTATGTATATGTAAATATATGTATGCATATGTGTACACACACACACACACACTCACATATATATGTATGTGTGTGCCAGATTTTATTGGAAGCTGAAAACTTCACAAATCATGTGTATGTGCGTATATGTGTGTGTATGAGTGCCAACACAATTTTCCACACACACACAGACGTAACACACATTCACATTTTCGCACACACACACACACACACACACACACACACACACACACATCTATCTTACATTTTTCTCTCTCTCTTTTTCTCCCGTCTTTCCTCTCTGCCTCTGTTCTTTCGTATTTCTTTGATCTCTCCGAAGCAATCTTTCTGTTTTGGTGCTTTCTTTTGTTGCCAGCGTTGTTGTTGTTGTTGTGTTGTTGCTGTCGTTGCCGTCACTTACCATTTTCTCTTCCCCTTTCCTCATCCTCCCCCGCCGACGCCATCGTAGTCGCCATCATTGTTGATTCCGTTGTTGTTGTTGTTCTTCATTTTCTTCTAGACACCTTCGTATTTTTATTCTTCACATATATGTACATACCACACACACACACACACACACAAGAAAAATAAAAACGTATGCGCTCTGCACCTCCTTCGCAAACCTCTAAGTCTTTTATATTGAAAGATGTCAACTGCCATCCATCTTGAAAAGCTCTGATGGCGTTCTCCTAACTTTCAAATTCGTTTTATTTTGTTTCATTCTATTTTATTTTATCATATTTTATCATATTTTGTATTATTCTAGTTTTATTTCTCCACCCAACCTTATTGATAACTTCCCTTCTTTTTCATTATTTTTTTCGTTCTAGATTATTCTTTCTTTCATATTTTATGCCTACTAATTTAGATCTGAAAAGTTTTATCGTTTGCCTATTATCTTTGTACCATGTCTATATTTACTAACTTATTCTTTGAGTGTATTTCAATTCAATTACGCACATTCCAACACCATTCTTAGGCATATATTTTAAACATGTTTATGTAATATATATGGGTAATAGGAGATCCTTAAGTTCTAAGTGGAGTAGCGGAGGTACCGTACTAGCATACGGCGATTCTTTGGTATTTTAATACTAGTAGAGATATATTCTTCTTCAGTTCTGAACACTGCTGAATTCCTCCATGCGCGTGCGTACATACATACCAACGCACTCGGACAAACAGTGAGAATGGGAGCGAGAGGGAGAGGGAAAGAGAGAAAGAGTGAGGAGGAGAGAAAGAGAGTGAGAAGGAGAGAGATGTATACCGCTGTATTGGACGAATATTTTATCGACCCAGAAAGGATTAAAAGCAACGTTTACATCGGCGGTTTTTGAACCCAGATCAACGAGATCGAAGACAAACACTACAAGACGTCTTATTCAATTCTCTAAAGACTGTACCGACTCACTTTAATTATGTGGGTGTTTATATGCATCTAAGCACGTATGCATGCCTGTATGTGTGTATGTATTTATGTATGTATGTATAAAGGTTTTAAAAACGGCATAAGGACTACTATGAAGTCACTGGAAAGATATAGAAACCCTTGCTTCGGATCGAGTTGGATGGCGAACAAAAGCGTGGAGTGGAGTGAAATCATTTGAAGAGGCCATGATAAAACAAGTAAGACTCAAAAGAAATCTAAGGAAGAATGTAACGATCGAGAAGGTGAATGCCAATGACCTTTTTGTGTGCAGTCTGTGGCAGAACATGCCTGTCTTTGGCTGACCTCAAATCTCATCTGCAAACGCATGGAAAACAAACCTCCGCCAGCTATTCTGCCTTTATATCTGTGCACATCTTTGAATGCAGTGTATGGCAGAAGGTTTTGCAAATCCAACGGAAGCCTCAAGAGACACTTTAAGATCCACAAA
>NC_043002.1:81475719-81495719 GCF_006345805.1 Octopus sinensis | reverse complement strand
TTCATCACTTATAATATCTCTCTCCTCTCTCTGTCTGTGTACGTATATATATATATATATATATATATATATATATATATATATATATATATATATACAAACGCACAAAGCTATATATTCCACATATATTCCCTCCTCCTCCTCCTCCTGTCTGCTTGTTTGTATATCTATTTCTACCCCACATACTTATATCACTCACTCTCCCTCTGTCTCTCTGTCACACACTCTCTCTACTTTACGTTATCTTACTCTGTCTCATTGTTTTTGTCTATCTATCTATCTATCTATCTATCTATCTATCTATCTATCTATCTATCTATCTATCTATCTATCTATCTATCTATCTATCTATCTATCCACCTTCTCTCTCCCCCCTCTCTCTCTGTCGCTGACTCATTGTTTTCTTCTTAATCCGCCATTTTTATTTCATCTTCCTTCTTTAATATTTATGTATTTGCTTCTACCAATATAAAACTGAATAAACAACGATATTTTCCTTTGCTATATTCTATGAAATATTACGACTGAACCTAGTAAATAAGAGATTAGTTGTTTTTTTTCTTCTATATTTACTTATTTCTTACGCACAAAAACGCTATCTTGCGCTGTAATTACTATTGTTTATACATTTATGTGTACGTATTGCGTACGTTGTACGCACAAACAAACACACACAAGCGCGAGTTCACCAACATGTCACCTATTAGACACTCGCGCACACACGAACACAAACATACGCACACATATTGCGTATATATATATATATATATATATATATATATATGTATGTATATACACACACATTTATGCACGCACACACGTACACACCCACACATGTATGTATATATAAAACACATACGTACGTATGTCTGTTTTGGCGTGGTGGCGGGCACCTTTGCACATATATGAATATATGTGTGTGTGTGTGTGGTGAATTTTTCGCTCCACCTTTCACACACCATACATACATACATACATACATACATACATACATACACATACATACATACATACATACAACACTCACATACACGCATACACTGGTATCGTTAATATTGTTTTCCTGTTGCCGAGGTTGTTTTTATTTCTTGAAATCGATGCATAACTTGGGAATTAAGTTTACGAATCCCAAAATTCTCTGCGACGGTGTTGTTCACAAGAGTGACTGTTACTTTGCTGTTAGTGTCGTGAATTAACAAAGGGTGCACGGTTCTGGCTAAAACCTTGGAGAGGCATGAGAGGCATGAGGCAAAGTAAAAGACGTGGCGAAGTAAATATGGAGTCTAATATTGTCCAAATATATTGAAAACACATGACTCTGCACTAATATGAATTGTATTCAGGGTTAACGACTTCTTACGATGTCAATGGCGACGACGAGTCGACAGCGGTAAAAATTGAGACAATATTAAAAATATATTAACTATAATGTCGAGAACGAGAACAGAAGTACCAGCAACACGGTACAGATTTCTTCTTCTTCTTCTTCTTCTTCTTCTTCTTCTTCTTCTTCTTCTTCTTCTTCTTCTTCTTCTTCTTCTTCTTCTTCTCTTCTTCTTCTTCTTCTTCTTCTTTTTCTTCATCTTCTTCTTTTCTTCTTCTTCTTCCTCTTCTTCTTCTTTCTTCTTTCTTCTTCTTCTTCTCTTCTCTTCTTCTTCTTTTTCTTCATCTTCTTTTCTTCTTCTCCTTCTTTCTTCTCACCACCGTCGGAGTCACCATCACCATCGCTACTACTACTACTACTACTACTACTACTACTACTACTACTACTACTACTAGAAGAAGAAAAGAAGAAGACTAGAAGAAGAAGAAGAGAAGAAGAAGAAGAAGAAGAAAAGATGAAGAAGAAAAGAAGAAGAGAAGAAGAAGAAGAAGAAAAGCAGAAGAAGAAAAGAAGAAATCTGTACCGTGTTGCTGGCACTTCTGTTCTCGTTCTCGACATTATAGTTAATATATTTTTAATATTGTCTCAATTTTTACCGCTGTCGACTCGTCGTCGCCATTGACATCGTAAGAAGTCGTTACCTTAATACAATTCATATTAGTGCAGAGTCATGTGTTTTCAATATATTGGACAATATTAGACTTCATATTTACTTCGCCACGTCTTTTACTTTGCCTCATGCCTCTCATGCCTCTCCAAGGTTTTAGCCAGAACCGTGCACCCTTTGTTAATTCACGACACTACTACTACTACTACTACTACTAGTAGTAGTAGTAGTAGTACTGTTTCTGCTGTTGCTGTTGCTGCTGCTGATATTGCTGCCGCTACTGATGCTGTTGTTGTTGTTACCATCATTGCTGTTGTCATTGCTTTGACTGTTGCTCTTTTTGCTGCTGCTGCTGATACTATTCTTTCAGCTGCTATAGATGAATGTTTTCGCTCCACCTTTCATCACAGATATACACTAATATAATTTTAAACACTACCGCCAACATCACCAACAACTATAAGAACAATAAAACTATAACGATTCCATTAAATATTTCGATGATGATGCTGATATTGATGGTGGGGACGACGGCAACGACGACAGCTGTAATAAAAGCTCTTTCATAGCCAACACGACCATCACGTCTAACACCGCCATTGCCACTCCAAATATAACTACTACTGATCCAGTCTTTCTTTATGCATATTGTATTCAATCTAGTACATCTATTTAATTACAGCAAGTCAGTGTCAACTCAGTCCATAGAGGTTCCAATCAGAATAAAAGTTCAGCTATATTGTGAAGGGTGAAATATCTAACGCTTCGGACATTTGTTCTTCTTCAGGAAGAAAAATATATAGTTTTCAGTCCATTTCGCTTTTGGAGACCACCCAATCATCATCATCATCATCATCATCATCATCAGCAGCAGCAGCAGCAGCAGCAGCACCACCACCACCACCACCACCACCATCTAAACACAAAGTAGCGATGGATCACTAGTAGAGGAGTCTTGTGTTCAATGTCTGTTCACCCTGCAGAACATGAGTTCCATTTGAGCGGCAGTGTAACTTTCTGTTCATCGGGCTGTCGCGTCCAGGATGCTCCACTGAGTCAACAGTGATGGATGGTACAAGAGCGTATCTATGACTACTCGTAATTACATGTCACCTAAAACAACAAGCAATTAGCGACAACATGGAATATGTTACCCAATCATCCACCATTGCGAGTGATGCCTATGCTACTCTTTAGATGCACAGTTCTCGGAAATAAATGGGGTGGTCGCAGCTGGAGTGTTTTTGGTCAAAAGTCTGATGGATCAGTGTTGACATATCTAAGCAAGAACGTTCTTTAATTGTACGTAGTGTTATTGGACTCTCGTCGATTGGCGAGAGAGTGGAAGAGCGGTTTCTGCAAACCAATGACTTGATCCGACTTCTTTCATCAGAGTACATTTAAGTAAATGTACCCAAGGTGTGAAGTAGAGGCGCATTATTGTAAGATTGTGGTTTCGATTCCAAGACCGAGCGATGTGGTGTGTTCTTGAGCAAAACACTTCACGTTGTTTCAATCCGTTCAGCTGGTGAAAAAAGAGTAATCTTGCGACAGACCGCCGTCTTGTCCAGAGAGGAATATATATATTTATTTATTCATTGCCCACAAAGGGGCTAAACATAGAGGGGACAAACAAGAACAGACAAACGGATTAAGTCGATTATATCGACCCCCAGTGCGTAACTGATACTTAATTTATCGACCCCGAAAGGATGAAAGGCAAAGTCGACCTCGGCGGAATTTGAACTCAGAACGTAACGGCAGACGAAATACAACTAAGCACTTCGCCCGGTGTGCTAACGTTTCTGCCAGTTCGCCGCCTTTAGAGAGGAATATATATATATACGCCAGAGAAATACGTCAGGAGACCGGTTCTACGCTCTTTATAGGTTAATGTGGACCAACCAAGGTGTAAAGTGGCAGTGATAAACCGCATGACTGATTAAGTCTACCATTCAAATAGCCATGACGGGATTTGAACTCATACACAAAGAGAGATGACAAATGCCGCAGAACATCTGGGCCGAGGTTGTTACAGTCGCATCCACCATCCACAGTCCTATATCGATACTTTATTATCGACTCCCAAAGAAAGACAGATATAATTGACCTCAGCGGGATGTGAACTCAAAATGTAAAGAGTTGGAGCGAATATCTCGCAGCATTTTTTCCAACACTTCTGTTGACTCAGCCAACTCGCCAGCTAACGACAGCAAATTTTACTAGAAGGATTTAGTCGATATAACAGTCCTTGTACTTGAATGATACCACACTATCGACTACGGAAAGATGAAAGGCAAAGTTGACCTCGTGGACATTTGAATGACGGATGAAATGCTTAGCGGTATTTCGTCCGTCTTTACGGTACTATTCATTTTTGTCAGCTGAGTGGACTGAAGCAACGAGAGATAAAGTGTCTTGCTCAATGACACAACACGCCACTGGAATCGAACTTACAACGTTACGATCGTGAGTCAGATACCCTAACTACAACGCTACGTAGCTTCACAATATTACATACATACTTACACACACACACACACACACACACACACATATATATATATATACATACATATATAGACACATACATACATAAATACATACACACACACATATACAAGTTAAAGTTAAAATTAAAATTCAAGATTTAAAACTTACGTGTTGGGTAAATTTTAGTATGCCCTAGTAGTATGCCGATAAAGCACATTCATTGCCTAAGGCTACCTGGCGACATTCACGGTAATTGCGCAGTCGTCGCTGGCTCTAAATCAAGATTCCCTCGGTGTACGTTGAGTATGATAGAAACATTAGTGACAGAAGATGGAAACTATACGAATTCAGATAGCTGTGGAGGTCATAATGTTGCGCGTGTTTCTAAGGCTGAAGGGACGAAAAGAGGAATATCGCTCGTGGCCGGGTGACGCCAACTCGGAGGCCGCCTTGATTTTAAAGGAAGCATGGGCTATGGTGGAGTACACGGACACAAGCGATGATGAGGTGGAAAATTGACAAGAGGTTGAAAAGCCTCAGTGTTATAATGTGTATGAGACTCAGCGCCTCATTTGTAAATGGACGAGTGTTGATTGTATATTGAATATTTTATTGTATGTTATTGCATGTTATTATTTGTAATGGACAATTAAGTCCAATAATTGTAAAAGCTGTCGTGAGAGATTCAATACCTCGTTTTGTTTATTATGTTGGGGAAAAAAAAGAACAATGTTTTAGAGAAGCAGAAAATCAGCGGGTGTTTTTTGCCTTCTCCCATCAATATCATCCTTGTTTCATCATTCACCTCATCAATGGATATGTCCAGCCCGCAAGCTACTCTCCGTAATGCCTTTATGGCAAATCTTAATGAAATAAAGTAGCTTGCTTACCCAACCACGTGGTTCTGGGTTCAGTCGCACTGCGTGACACCTTGAGCAAGTGTTTTCTACTATAGCCTCGGGCTGACCAAAACCTTTGTGAGTGGATTTGGTAGACGGAAACTGAAAGAATCCCATCGTATATATATATATACATGCATACATATATGTGTGCGGTTGTGTTTGTGTTTGTCCACCCACCATTGCTTGACAGCCGATGGAGGCGTGTCTACGTCCCCGTAACGTAGCGGTTCGACAAAAGTGACCGATAGAACAAGTTCTAAGCTTACAAAGAATAAGTCCTGGGGTCGATTTGCTCAACTAAAGTTGGCACTTCAGCATGGCCACAGTCAAATAATTGAAACAAATAAAAAATAAAATAAAATCATATATATATATATATATATATATATATATATATATATATATATACATGTGCATGCATTTGTGTAGGCGTGACTATACATACATTCACATAATCATCCGTACTTACAATTTTAGGTACACATTCATTACTATACACCATCGCACTAACGAAATGAAACCCCAATCCTTACTTTTGATATAGTATATATTAATAAGACAAGTCTAATTGAAGAACAGGGTGTAGTAATGGCGGTCGTTATGTTTGACTGGAGACTGAGAAATTTTGTTGTAATTGCTCTATACTCTATCAACAACACAGCAATATATGTGTCATATTGGATTGTGTAGATTTCATTGGAATAGTATGAATTACAACTTAAAACGTACACACACACTCTATATATAGCCTTTTCATATGTATATATATATGCACACACACACACACACACATATATATATATATATATATATATATATATATATAGATATATATATATATATATATATATGTGTATACATATATATGTATGTTTATATATATATGTGTATGTATGTATATATGTGTGTTTCTATGTATATACACCCATTTATTATGCTATTATATGCTCTTCCCCGAAACAACACATTTAGACAAATATTAGATGATAGATAGACGTAGTACATGTATGTTTATCCGCAGCGATGATTATCTCAGTGTTCAGATGTGTATATGTAGGTATGTATGTATGTATGTATGTATGTATGTATGTATGTATGTATGTATGTATGTATGTATGTATGTATGTATGTATGTATGAATGTATATATGTATGTATGTATGTATGTATTATGCATGTATGTATGTATGCATGTATGTATGTATGTATGTATGCATGTATGTATGTATGTATGTATGTATGTATGTATGTATGTATGAATCTATGCATACATAAATTCATTTATATATGCATGTATGTATGTCTGAATATATGTACACAGATATATGCATACACACGGAAACACATTCATGCACTCATACAAACACACATACTGACTGTATGTATGAAAGTGTACATATACATACACAATCAAGTACTCAGACACTCAGAGGCATATATATGCATATTTAATGTCTGCATGTGTGTGTGAGAGAGATGGAGAGAGAGAGAGAGGGGGGAAGATAGGGTTTGTACATATGCGTATAACAACATGCAATGTCACGTGATGAACTTACAAACTGTTGAATATTTGCAAAATTATCAAAAGTACAGTTCATCACAAGTATTGTCCTTTGCTGCTGCTGCTGCTGATGATGATGATGACGATGATGATGACGATGACGACGACGATGGCAACTATAATGATGATTAGTGATTAGTTTATCTTGATTTAGGAATGCAACGCATCGATTATTTAAGCATGTATGTGTAAGTATCTCTTCGTAAGTACATTGATATATACATTCATACATACACACACTCACACTCATATACATATATATATATAAATATTCATATTTATATGTATGTATATACATATATATACATATACACACATATATACATATGTATATGTATATGTATATGCTAATTCTAATGTACTTATACAGTGCGTTGGAACAAGATAAACCACCTTGTTTAAAAAAAAAAAAAAATCAATTCTATTTAAGAATCAGCAAAAATTAAACAAAATTGTTAGAAACACAATAATAGAAATTGATTTAACTAGTTTGTAGTCTTTTTAAGGCTTCGCCAGACAAAGGGCAAAGTCGGATCTGACATTAAATGTTATGATAAAATGCTACACAATACTTTATTTAAAAATTCCGTCATTTCATACCCTCATATATCCAGAATAATTATTTTTAATACCCGCAAGAAGTCACAAATTTTGGCACATAAATCACTCAGATCTATCACAGTCACCGCCAATGTTAAGTCTCACAAATACTTATCAGTTCCTTCTCCGGGCGATCTTACAGATATATCATACTAAATGCTACGTCCTTTAATGACTACCGTCTCTCTTTAGAGCCAGAAAATAGATTGGCTTCTATCAACTGCTGATAGTCTGCAATGACCAAATAAGAACTACACTGGGATTTTGCTTCCATATCTGGAACGACTTCTACGGTAGCATACAATGGCTTCTTGGATTTGAAACTAGGCGCAGGCATAGCTGACTAGATAAGAAGTTCGCTTTGCAACCCCGTGGATTCAGTTTCAGTTCCATTGTGCAGTACCTTGGGCAAGTGTCTTCTATGTGTTGTGGGTAGATTTGGTACGCGGTAACTTTGAAAGCCCAGTCGTCTAAGTATGTGTGTGTGTGTGTTTTGTGCTTGTGTTTGTCCTCGTAACTTAGTGGTTCGGCAAGAAGACGGCGACAGAATATGTACCAGACTTAAAGAGAGCAATTTGTTTGAATAAAAGCTTCGGGGTGGTGACCCGCCTTGGCCACACTAATGATCGAAACAAGTAGATAATAGTCATCTGTCTGGTTGGCTTGGACTTACCAGCATCCTCCAATCTCTATTTTGCACAAGTGCCATCTCTTCACTTTGTTTTGTGACCGCTACTATAGCTGTCCATACTGATCAGATGGTATATATATATCTAGATATTTACATAGCATCTCCAATTCAACCCTAAGCCTTTCCGTCACAACTTTCTCAACTCTTTTTGTCACCCTTTCTTATTGATCCGTTTCACGTTCCATACTAATCATTTCTCTAGTCTTAATCCTCCACAACACCAACACATCTATCTATCCATCTATTCCTGGACCGGCGACGCGTTGTGTTCTTGATCAAATCACTTCATTTCACATTGCTCCAGTCCACTCAGCTGGCAAAAATGAGTAACGCTGCGATGGACTAGCGTCCCGTCCAGCTGGGGAATACATACGCCATAGAAAGCGGGAGCCTGGCTATGCTTTAAAAGGGCGCATTTATTATTATTTTTTTTATATGTTACTATCAGACAAACTTTTAGTGAAAGACTTTTAGATAAACCCCACGTGGCCTATATATTACCACTCGTGACAGCACTCCAAGCTCAAACTCAAATGTCCTATATATCAACATTGACAGCACACCATGATAAACGTTAAGATCAGTCCTTACTGTCTACGTAACACCACCTTTGATAATATCAAATGAGAGCTGCAGTATAATCAAGGTTCGCTTCACGACCACATGGCACATTGGACAGATGTCATTTCCTGTAGTCTCAAGTCAACCCATACCTTATCTTTCATCTTTTACTTGCTTCGGTCGTTGCACTGTGGCCATGCTGGGGCCCTGCCAGGAAAAGTTTTTGGTCAAATGAATAGACTCCAGTACTTATTTTTTAAAAAGCTGGCACGTATTCTATCGGTTTCTTTTGCTGAACTGCTATGTTACGGGGGCGTAAACAAGCCAACACCGGTTGTCAAGCAAACATAAACAGTGGCGCGTGCGCGTATACAAGTTTCTTTTTGACAAATCTACTCGCAAGACTTTGGTCAGCTCAGGTAGACACTTGACCAATGTGGCCCGCACTGGGATTGAACCCGGAACCATGTGTGTGGGAAGCAAACTTCTTACATAGATACGCTTGCGCCAATGAGTGTGAAATTTAGTAGATGGAAACTGAATCGAAGCCCGTCGAATGAATTGTAGTGGTAATTCAGAGGTGCACCTTGTCACACAGTGCAACACTGATTTTTCCTGAAAAATTACATTAAGGGCACACATGTCTGAGGAATGTGGAGGCGCGTGGTTTAGTGGTTAGGGTGTTGGACTCAAGATCGTAATCTTGTGGTTTCGTTTCCTGGACCGGGCGATGCGTTGTGTTCTTGAGCAAAACACTTCATTTCACGTTGCTCCAGCTGGCAAAAAAGCTCATTCAGCTGGCAAAAGTGAGTAATCCTGCGACGGGCCGGCGTCCTGTCCAGGTGGGGAATATATACGCCACTGAAACCGGGAAACCGGCCCTTATGAGCCTAGCATGGCTTGAGAATTAAATATTTCTTCTTCTTGTCTGAGGAATTCTCAGCTACTTACACGTTAATTCCGTATCACGAAAATTGTTCGAAAAATAGTTATTCGAAATAAATATAATTTGTGTACTTGGTTTTCAATTTTATAATTTTTGTTTAAATAAAATTTAAAAAATAGAATATTTAACATTTCGTATAATTCTCCTTTTGAATAATTTTCATTCATACAAATTTCCATTCGAATAAATGTTTTTCGAGTAATTGTTTTCGAACATTGATCGCATAATCATTAATTCAACGAGCAGATAAAACAGTTGATCGAGTAACTAAATCCTCCTCGTTGAACGATGGAGATCCATATATCCTTTCATCGAGTGTTGTTGATAAACTGTGAAGTCATCATTGCTCTTAGTAGTTTACCGTGGCTATTAAAATGTTTGACATCAGATCTATAACAATTTTCATAAACAATATTATTCCGGAGTCAAATATTCTCTTTCCAAAATTATTGTTACCTTATGAATGTAATTTACTTTGCCTTTAATCTTTCAATATATAACATTTGTAAACCTTCATTTTTCTACTGTCTGTCTGTCTGCCTGTCTGTTTCTCTCTTTCTCTCACTCACTCACCCACTCACTCATTCACTCACTCTCTCTCTCTCTCTCTCTCTCTCTCTCTCACTCACTCACTCACACACACTTTCTGTCCCCATCTCCTTTTACCCATTCCTCAGTCATTCTGTCTATTTAGCTCTCTCTCTCTCTCTCTCTCTCTCTCTCTCTCTCTCTCTCTCTCTCTCTGCCGTGTAAATATGTTTATGACATAAACATATATAAATATGGCTCTTTGTTTCTTTCTATAGCTGTCTCTGTCTCAGCCCCGGTCTCTGTCTGTCTGTCTGCCTTTCTTTCTTTCTTTCCTTCTTTCTTTCTTTCTTTCTTTCTTTCTTTCTTTCTTTCTTTCTTTCTTTCTTTCTTTCTTTCTTTCTGCCTCTCCCTTTCTCTCTCATAGCTGTAATTCCTACACTAAACTAAAAATATACTAAAGGTGATGTCGTAGCATAACTTTAGTGTTGATAGCTAAAACATATAGATACACATAGTCGCATGCACGCACTCACACACATGTACGCACACACACACATGTACGCACACACACACATGCACGCACACACACACACAACCCCCACAAAACCGAGTGCGGTGCTCCAGTTTGTCCATAAGCGTAATAGCTAAAATAACTTAAAGAAATAAATATAAAAGAACCGCATTGCGATGTCCAATATACATAGCTAATTGGACGAAATCATTAACGTCTTCCGTCTGTCTTTCACGTTTTGAGTTCAAACCCTGCCGAGGCAGGCTTTGAATTTCATCCTTTCGGGGATTGATAAAATAAATAGCAGTTAAACAGCAGGGAGGATGTAATCGACTTACCCCTTCCCGCCGAAATTTGCTCACCTTGTGCCACAATTAGAAGCCGATATAAAGGGGTTGGACAAAATAATGGAAACACCTTAAAATTTCAAATAAATTTATTTTAATATGAGGTAGGACCGCCTTTGGCAGTAATTACAGCTTGAATTCTACGAGGTATGGACTCGTACAAAGTTTGAATTGTTTCCAAAGAAATTTTTGTCCATTCTTCAGCTAAAACAGTCTCCAGTTCTTGTAGTGATGATGGTGGAGGATATCGACTCCTTACTAGCTTTTATAAACTGCACCATAAATGTTCAATAATATTGAGATCTGGAGCCTGTAGTAGCCAGATTAGATGTTCAACTTCACTAGAATGTTCCTCGTGCCATTCAGTAACAACTTTAGCTGAGTAAATTGGTGCATTATCATGTTGAAAGACTGTGTTTCCCTCTGGAAACAGTTCCACAACCATAGGATGAATTTGATCAGATAAAATGCTTCAATAGTCTTGACTGATAATTCTGCCATGAAGGGAAACCACTGGGCCGGCAGATTTCCAAGATATAGCCCCAGCAGATCATCACAGATCCTTCTCCAGGTTTAACAGTTGGAAGAAGGCAGTCTGGGTCAAATGCTTCTTTTGTCTGTCTCCACACGTATACTCAGCTGGTGGTCGGAAATAAGGTAAAGGATGACTCGTCCGAGAAAATAACATTTTCACACTGCTCTAGGGATAAATTCTGTAGGTTTTTACTCCACTCTAAATGCTTTGCAACGTTTGTTTTTGAAAGTAATGGTTTTCTGATTGCAGCCCTACCGTGAAATCCGGGTTTGTGCAGCTCTCGGCGAACATTTTTTTGTGGAAACTGGGTTCTCGGGGTGGTCATTAAGCTCGGCAGTAATTTTGGGAGCTGTACTTTTGTGATCCTTTCTAGCAATTCGCGGAATCCCGTCGGTGGCGATGTTTCCTCTTCTTGAACGGTTAACAGTTCAATAACTTCACATATGGGTGTCTTTAAGCGAAACACTTTGTGTTGCAAACATCAGAGCAGGTCTCCGCTTTGAGAACAATTTCCTCCAAGTCTCCAACCGGTCTCGGGGTCCCTTAAAGGGGTCATAGGCGCAGCACTTCCTTCTCTGAGTAAGCCTTTAAAAGAAAGAAGAAATCAATATTTCACTAATGGATTATTGAATTAACAGAGACGAGGGATTAGTGGATTAAATGTTTGGTTGCCGCCATTTAATTATGTTTTTATGTATTGTAAATATATTTAAACGACTTTTTAAAAACATTTTAAGGTCACAGTCAACACTGCGCTGAGGAATAATCAAAGAGACAGGTGGAATATGTTCATAAATCCCGCCCTTCGTCATGTGCTCGCATCATCAAATGTTTTGAAACTTCTCAAGCATCATGGCAAAAGTGCCATCAAGGCGATTTTAAAGCTCTTTCTTCATAGTCCGAGTTTCGACTCAATATGCGATCGCAGAAGCTTGTGTGTGTGAGTGTTTGTTTGTATATGTTTGCGGTGGTTCCCCGCCACCACTTTGTAATCGGTATTGGGGTGTTTGCATTCCCATAACTTAGCTGTTCGGCCAAGAGGAGTAATACAATACACAACAGGCTTTTAAAAAAAGTAGGTACTGGGGTCAAATCCTTCGACAAAGTTCCACAAGGCAGTACCCAACGATGGAAGATCAAAGCTGGAATTTCATTGATTAATATACAATAATCCCTCGCCATATCGCGGTTCACCTGTCACGCTTCACCTATCGCGGTTCACCTGTCTTTGTTTTTTTATTTAAGCTTAACTCTGTGGTGTTGTTTTGCAGTTATAATAAAATAAATATATACAAATTATAAAAATAATTAAAAAATTATAATAATCAAAATAATAATAAAAAATAATAAAAAAATCGAAAATAAACGGTACTGTTTCTACTTCGCGGATTTTCACCTATCGCGGGGGTCTTTTGGAACGTAACACCCGCGATAGTCGAGGGATTACTGTACACACACACACACACACACACACACACACACACACACACACACACACACATCATGAAATCTGTAAGCCGTACTCAGAACAAAGTCATGTTATATAAGTTATATCCTTTTACACTTAATGCGTTGTGTATGTATGTGTGCGTATATATATATATATATATTTATATATCTTGTCGTTGAGAGGTAGGGGTGGACTTGGTAAATCTATTGAGAATACCTTGGTTCACTGGTTATGAAGTATGATCATATAGTGGTCAGGAAGAAGGAAGCTATATTTCTGGAAGAATGGCCGAATAGACTCTATTGTTCGTGACCTTCTCTTTTCTTATTATGTTTGCTATCTTTATTGGTGTGGTTTTAGTGTCTGATGGTCTTGTTTACAATTGCTTAATACATACATTTACGATTATGCAACGACATGTGCATATGAGTCTATAGCTGCGCAGAGATATTCATATATGCGTAGCTGTGTATAGCGGCGTTTGACAGTCATATATACATATGGTCATATTCACATATAATTATAAGAACTTCCAAACACACACACATTCCATTAGTTTCTCTCATTGTCTCTGGTTCCAATTTCTTCTTGCGTTTCTCTCCTTATATTTTTTCCGTCTGCTTACCTGCCTGCCTGCCTGCCTGCCTGTCTGTCTGCCTGTCTTTCTTTCTTTCTGTCTCTCTGTCTGTCTTTCTGTCTCTTTATGTCTCTGTCTCTGTCTCTGTATGTATGTCTGTCACTCTCTCTCTATATCTCTCTCTCGCAAACACACGCATACACATGCATACAAACTGTTATATAGATCACTATATAGGTAGTATATATGTACATTCGTGTGTGAATGTATGTGTGTGTTTGTGTATTTTGAGAATTACTGTTTTGTGTTTGCTTGTGAACAAAACAGCCGAATGTATGTGTGTGTAATGTGCGTATATATATATATATATATATATATATATACATACATATATATATATTTATATATATTTATATATATATATACATATACATATATAATGTGTGTGTTGTGTGTGTGTGTGTGTTTGTGTATAAGATAGATATACATGTACATATGTATGTATACATGTGAGCGAGTGTGTGAACGTGCGCATATATATATATATATATATATATATATATATATATATATAAATATGTGTGTGTGTGTATGTGTGTGTTTGTGTGTAGTGTATGAATGGTACATAGATAGCTAGGGTGTATCTACATCTGAGATAGAAACACTGGGAAAATAAGAATAGAGGAACAGAATAAATAGAAAGGTAAGTGAAAGAGACTAAACAGAAAGAGAGTAAAAGAGAAATAACAAAATACAGGGGAGGGATCTAGTAAAACAGAAACTGTGTTGATATAAAAAAGAAGGCGATATTTATGCACCATGTGTGTGTGTGTGTTTGTATTCTCTCTATTTGTCTGTGAGATTCTATCTCGTTCCCTCTCTCTCTCCTCTCTCTCTCTCTCTCTCTCTCTAGATATATAATATATATATATAATATATATATATATATATATATTATTATACATATATATATATGTGTGTGGTGTGTGTGTGTTTGTGATAGCGTGTGTATCGTTGGCATTTTCATTCTCGGTCTTCCCTTCCTTGGACTATCTTTTTTCCTATATTTCTGACGAAGAGCTCCACTCGAAACGTTAAGTCCTTCTACTTTCTTTCCTTTCCTGAGCGTCCAATAACACTATACGTGTTCTACCTCCTCGCGTTGTTGTGTTTTCTCCTTGTTCGTGTTATATGTATATATATCGTTGCTATTATGCAAAAGTCTCATCAGTCCAAGACGTTGCTTTTTCAGAAAACGAAAAAAAATTGTTTCATCATTGCATAGCAAAACCGTTCTACTACACTTTTCGATATGTTAGCATCTGAAGCAGCTGGAGATACGATAGATTGACCAAAGGAACCGGTTATTGCAAGCAAGAATAAATATAGAAAAAAAAATGCATTTGACCAAATTTGGACATACGATAGTTTAAGTTTTACATAATAGTAACGATTATATATATAGTGGATGTATGTGAATGTAAATGAAGAGAGAGAGAGGGGGGAAGAGAGAAGGAGAGAGAGATGGAGAGAGAGAGAGGGAGAGAGAGAGGGAGAGAGAGAGAGGGAGAGAGAGAGAGAGGGAGAGGGAGAGAGAGAGTTGTTTGTTAGGAGCGAGATGACTGATAAAAAATGCAAGAACTTCCATGGAAAAATGTACGAATGCGATGTGTCCAGCAAGATATTGTATGTAAAAACAAGGCGTTTGCATCTGTCTGCTACTTATTTCATCGACCCCGAAAAGATGGAATGCGATATCGACATCGGTGGAATTTAAACTTAGAACGTAATAAAAAGAATGTCGCTAAGCATTCTGTTGAGCGTGCTAACGATTCTGCCATCACCGCCTTGAAAATAATACTAATAATTCTTGAAGGCGGCGAGCTGGCAGAAACGTTAGCACGCCGGGCGAAATGCGTAGCCGTATTTCGTCTGCCGTTACGTTCTGAGTTCAAATTCCGCCGAGGTTGACTTTGCCTTTCAGCCTTGTGGGGTTGTAATTAGTTCAGTGTACCAGTTACGACTGGGGTCGTACATCGATTAACATCGAGTGTTCGCTTGTCCTTGTTTGTCCATGACTGTCTCGGTGGGTAAATGTGGTGTTAGTCAGCATTCGTCAGCCGTTACGTTCTGAGTTCAAATTCCGCCGAGGCTGACTTTGCCTTTCATTCTTTCAGGTGTCGATTAAATAAGTACCAGTTACATACTGAGGTCGATCTAATCGACTTCATCCCTTTTGTCTGTCCTTGTTTGCCCCCTCCATGTTTAGCCCCTAGTGGGCAATAAAGAAATAAATATTAATAATTCTTTCTACCATAGGCACAAGGCCTAAATTTTTTCAGGGTAGAGGTTATTCGATTACATCAACTTAAGTGCTCGACTGGTACCTATTTTATCGGCCACGAAAGCATGAAAGGCAAAGTTAACTTCGGCGGAATTTGAACATAGAATGCAAAGCTGGAAAAAAAAAATGCCGTTAAGCACTTTCTCATGCTGATAGTTTTCACGAAACGTTTATTCGGCCATAGCTGCTTTTTGATTTTGCGTTTTGTCATTTTTTCACGAATATATGGGAGGACAGGAAATACAAAAATGATAAATGGAAAAGGTGAAAGAAAAAATGTGAGCGTCCCTTGTCAGAAAATAAATTTGTTTCTCATAGTAAGCATTGTTGTTAGTGTTGTTGTTCACCACATGAGGATTATGACAGTTCGATCTCGCCTGAAGATCATGAGGAAGAGCGGAACACCCTCAAGCGACTATATAAACCGATCCTTGATGTGTCAGGGCTTTTCTTCTTGCCTGCACTTAGTAGTTTTAAAGTGAAGGTCAATTCACGCAATCCGATAACCACTCTTGAGACTTGGGCGTCTGACCACTGGCTCAGCGGGCTAAGACGGCTACAGTGACCAAGTAAGCTGTATATGTATGATATTGGACTGGCCTTCTTAGTTAACTGCCTTACAGGGTTGGAGAGCTGCACGTACTCTGGAATTGCTGGGAGGGTGTCAAAGTATGTACCGGAATTCTATTCCTTGATTTGCTGTCGAGGTTAACTCACCTAGCCTTTTCCTTTCGCAAGGCCCTCACAACGCAGTAAGATGTTTGTGCTTGGAGTTTCTTCCACTACATGCTAATTCACCCATAATTAATACATACTAATTAATATATACTAATTAACCCGTAATTAACTTTGGCAGAGGGGATACTACTCCGGGTCAAAGAAAACCTAGGAACAACAACAGAGTGGCTAAAAGGTGGTTCCGCACACTCAGAAGCCTGGGCTCCACTACAAGATGTAGTTAAAGTCATACCCAATACTTTGTTCGCCACATAATTAGTAATAACCAGATTTAATTGCACAATGCATAAAATATACCAATATTAATTTGAATAGTATATCTTAGACCACACTATCCTATATGTTCTTACATATAATTTTGGAGGCGCAATGGCCCAGTGGTTAGGGCAGCGGACTCGCGGTCATAGGATCGCGGTTTCGATTCCCAGACCGGGCGTTGTGAGTGTTTATTGAGCGAAAACACCTAAAGCTCCACGAGGCTCCGGCAGGGGATGGTGGTGATCCCTGCTGTACTCTTTCGCCACAACTTTCTCTCACTCTTACTTCCTGTTTCTGTTGTACCTGTATTTGTACCTCGTCACTCTCTGTGTCACGCTGAATATCCCCGAGAACTACGTTAAGGGTACACGTGTCTGTGGAGTGCTCAGCCACTTACACGTTAATTTCACGAGCAGGCTGTTCCGTTGATTCGGATCAACCGGAACCCTCGTCGTGGTAACCGACGGAGTGCTTCCATCCACATATAATTTTAGACGGCATGGAATAACTCGAGGGAAGTTTTTGGCAGTTATTTTCAGAAAGGAGTAGCAGCGTTGTATGGACTAACTAGCAAACGTTACACTTCCATCTTTCTTCTGACAGCTGTTAATATTTCCAGAAATGATTAAACTTGATGCACTGCTTTTGAAAGTCTAAAAAAAAATTTAGCTCAGTGACAAATGTTCTTTTAATGTGAAGTTTCAATAATTCCCGTTGTAGTCACAAAACGCTGTTAGTTGGAAGAATTTGTAATATTTCTCATTGGTGCTTGAATAAACAATAACGTTTTTCCTCTGTCAGTAAATGCGTAAATATGTGAATGTGTGAATGTGTGGTGGGTTTGTACGAATATGGAAGCCTATCTGTATCAACGGTTGCCAATATATGTGTGTTTAATCTATCTATCTATCTATCTATCTATCTATCTATCTATCTATCTATCTATCTATCTATCTATCTATCTACATTTACACATACAGATACATGGTACATATATATATATATATATAATATATATATTATATATATATATATATATATTTATATATATATATATATATATACACACATACATACATACATATATATACAAAACGAGTGTGTATATATGTAGGTATGTGCGTGTGTTCATGTGTGCATGAGTCCATTATGTGTGTGCATTTACAAATTTACATGCCAGTGTCAATGAATGGTTGTCAATGTAATATTGTATATATAAATATATATATATCAAATATATATATATAAATATAAATATATATATATATATATATATATTATATATATATATATATATATTATATATATGTTAGAGACACTGGTTACTTAGGATTTTGTTGCTTTTAAGACATTGCCTTTCTTCATTTTACTCCTCCATTCATTCACTCGTTTTCTCACTAACCATCTCTCTCATCTTGTGTGTGTGTGTGTGTGTGAGTGTGGTGTGTGTGTGTGTGTGTGTGTGTGTGTGTGTGTGTGTGTGTGAGTGTGTGTATACATATGACTATTTAATTTCATATATATATATATATATACATACACATACATACACTCAATACACATACACCATCACCCCTTATTCCCACAAGAATTCTTAGAGTAATGGCAATTGTTTTCATTAGGGATAAGCTATTCAATCATACAGAAGCTATTTCCCCCCATTCCCCTCTCCTCCCCTTCTATATGTTTCCCGATACTCTTTCCTTATTTCTCACTCACATCATCTATAGATCTCTCTGTCTCCCATTCCACTCTTTCACTTCCCTACTCTTTATCTTTCTCTCTCTTTATCGCTCTCCCTCTCTCTCTATTTATCAATCTATCAATCTCCATCTCTTTGCGTTTAACGAGTTAATGGAAATTGGTAACGTTTGGCACCAGTCCCATGTCTTGGAGCTTACTAAGCCGGGAATATTTCAATGTGATTCTGCTGCTATTACGGATAGCCATGGAGACTTGTGAATCTATCATACCATCATTCATATATATATATATATATATATATATATATATATATTAATATATGCAAATATACATACGTATGTAAACTTCTACATATATGCATAAATACGCATATGATAGATGCATATGTTGGATTACATACAGTTATATTATATATTATATATATATTATGTATGTATGTATATATATATGTATATATATAATATATATATATAATATATATATATATATAATATATATCTATATATATATATATGCATGTATATGTATGAATATGAGAAGCTCTTTAGGTGGAAAGGAAAGCAAGCCAACAAGATGAAATATCGGGAATTAAACATCCGAATAACTCAACGTGGTGTGAAATTGATAAACTGACAAGTTTAAAACATATTGCTACTGAAAGTAAATAAAGAAATAATATCAGAAATACTTTTAATCTTCATTCTGGCCAAAATTCACAGCTAGCTGAGTCCGCTGAAATAAACAATAACTTAAGCACACATATATAAAGTCGCTAGTTCGTACCCGATTACTGCTCATTGTTTTGCTTCTAATGTCAAAACGTTTTCACGGCTTTCTCCTTCTACAAAACGGTAGGAATTCTTTTCAATAACATGTAGTACGAGTATTGTGCAATTAATTGTCAATTCCTTCGTTACCTGGCAGTTTTGTGTTCAATTCTTTCACTAGTGTCAGACAGCATAAATGTATCTTAATTCAAGCTCGGCAAATATATATAACATTCAGTCACATTTTCTGTCTGTTTTGCCGTTATTACTAGCTTCTGCTCTCGTACAAATTTTGTTGTTTAACTCAAGTTGCATCTGAACGGGCAGACCAATGATCGAAATTATTCCAGATGTAACCATCCATTTTCTTAAGCGTTTTTAAAATACATATATATATACATATACACAGTCATGTATGATATATCTATTTATGCGTTCACATGTGTATATGCATATATGTATATGAAAGAGAGGGAGAGGAAGAGAATTTGAGA
>NC_043002.1:81460719-81473219 GCF_006345805.1 Octopus sinensis | reverse complement strand
CACACACACACACATATACACACACAGATAACCGTTTGTATGCACGCCTTATGCATGTATGTGCCCTCCCAACCCATGATTTCGATCCACCGAATTTATTAGATTTATCTCGCTTGTACGTCATTTTGATTTGAGATATTAAACACATCGAGAAGGAGAGTTTATCTACTAATTGCGTTGACAATCTCAACTGAACAGAGCTTTTCAACGCATAATATCCCATATTCACACATACACTAACATGTATGAGATTCTTTTGAGGCATTTTCTGTCAGCCATACTGTTTAGATTTCGCTGTCGTCAAGCGTTCAAAATATTTTTTTCTCTCCGGTTATCTGAAGTTTTTTTTTATTGCTGGATTTTGCTCATCGTTTTCTTGTTTTGTTGCATTCCAACACGCACCCACTTCATATCTCCACTGATTTTGTAGGAAATTATTTTAACTCATTACACACGCTGTCAAACAAGGTTCGCAGTTGTTAATGATATCAAGCGATGTTTACATAACTAACATACATTTTACCTGCGCTGATTGAATTTCTATGCTTCTCCAGTATTTATAATGTATGCCTAAATGATGAAATATATAGCAAATATATATATATGTACATGTATGGATTGATGTATGTACACATTCATATGTATGTGTGAGTGAGAGAGAGAGGAGAGAGAGAGAGAAAGAGTGTGAGTGTGTGAGTGTGTAAGAATGAGAGATAGAGGGAGAGTGTGTGTGTATATAATAGTTACGTGTAAATATGTATATATGTATTCATATTGTATATACATGTACACACATATCCTAATGTAACGGTAGTAGCTGTAAGTATATATGTATATATCTATATATATATATATATATATTATATATATATATTATATATAGTATTATATATATTATATATATTATATTATGTATGTGTGTGTGTGTGTGTATGTATAGGGAGAGATAGATAAATAGATAGATAGATAGATAGATAGATAGATAGATAGATAGATAGATGGATGGATAAAATAGACTCGCTTAATATACAATAATTATGACAACATCATAACAGGTGATTAAACATGAAGTACAATGAAATTCTGCGCTTTTACCTAGACATTAAGCATACACAACACACCACACACACACACACACACACACACACATGTAATGTCTCAATTGATTGGATGTACTTCTTTATGACAACGGAGAAAATCCGGCTGCCAACTTTGTTTTCGGTAGCGAGAAAAATAAAAATTTATTCGTTAATATAATTAAGTTTTATATATATATATATGTATGTGTGTGTGTGTGTGTATGTATAGGGAGAGATAGATAAATAGATAGATAGATAGATAGATAGATAGATAGATAGATAGATAGATAGATAGATAGATAGATAGATAGATAGATAGATAGATAGATAGATAGATAGATGGATGGATAAATAGACTCGCTTAATATACAATATATTATGACAACATCATAACAGGTGATTAAACATGAAGTACAATGAAATTCTGCGCTTTTCCAAGCAATATACGCATACACAGAACACACATACCACACACACACTGTAATGTCTCAATTGATTGGATGACTTCTTTATGACACGGAGAGAATCCGGCTACCAACTTGTTTTCGGTAGCGAGAAAAATAAAAATTATTCGTAATATAATTAAGTTTTATATATATATATATGTATGTGTGTGTGTGTGTGTATGTATAGGGAGAGATAGATAAATAGATAGATAGATAGATAGATAGATAGATAGATAGATAGATAGATAGATAGATAGATAGATAGATAGATAGATGGATGGATAAATAGACTCGCTTAATATACAATATATTATGACAACATCATAACAGGTGATTAAACATGAAGTACAATGAAATTCTGCGCTTTTACCAAGACATATACGCATACACAGAACACACATACAACCACACACACATTAATGTCTCAATTGATTGGCTGTACTTCTTTATGACAACGGAGAGAATCCGGCTACCAACTTTGTTTTCGGTTAGCGAGAAAAATAAAAATTTATTCGTAATATAATTAAGTTTTATATATATATAATGTATGTGTGTGTGGTGTGTATGTTAGGGAGAGATAGATAAATAGATAGATAGATAGCTAGATAGATAGATAGATAGATAGATAGATAGATAGATAGATAGATAGATGGATGGATAAATAGACTCGCTTAATATACAATATATTATGACAACATCATAACAGGTGATTAAACATGAAGTACAATGAAATTCTGCGCTTTTACCAAGACATATACGCATACACAGAACACACATACACACACACACACACATGTAATGTCTCAATTGATTGGCTGTACTTCTTTATGACAACGGAGAGAATCCGGCTACCAACTTTGTTTTCGGTAGCGAGAAAAATAAAAATTTATTCGTTAATATAATTAAATTTTCTCTGTTAATTATTCTTTCAATTATGGAGTACTTAACATTCGCATAAAGCTATTGTTTGGGTTTATTAAATTAAATTAGATTATTAACTCTTCAGATGAAGGAGGAATAAATATATAGGAAAGTGCATATTTTCTTTAGGATAAAAGCATAATCTCTCTCTGTTCATTAGTAGTGTAAGTGATCAAGAACTACTACTACTACTACTACTACTACTACTACTACTACTACTACTACTACACGTATGGAGCAGGCTATCGGATGTTGTTATACATCGCTTGTCACAGTGCGCTTCAAATTCTTCCTTGGTTGCGCTATTCTTTTCCGCGTTGGCCAAAATCGTTTGACTAAATTGTCTTCCCATTACTGTAGAGACCTTCCGAATGGCCTTTATTGGATCACGTGGATATTACTCTGCAACTGCACGGGTCCATATGACGACTAAGAAGTTTGTGACGTGTTCGACCAAGCGGAATATGTACTTTTGGCATTCAGCGATCACGTTGTTAATTTAGCGCCGTTTTCAAATTACCTCATTTCTCGCAATAATATTTGCAGCATTGATCTATCCATTGCCTTTGCATCGTGACCAATCGATGTCCTTCCTTCTTCATAGCAGTCTAAGTTTTACTCACGCACGAACGTACCGGAAGGAGATTGCTATTGAATAGCTTAGCTCGTATGTCTTCTTCAGAATTGCTTTGAGTACATCTTTTATCGAGGTAAACACTCTCCATCTGACACCCTTATTCTCTGCGAGAGTTCAGAAGAATTGAACTTTTTTTCGACCTCAGGCGCAGGAGTGGCTGTGTGGTAAGTAGCTTACTTACAAACCACATGGGTCCGGGTTCAGTCCACTGCGTGGCACCTTGGGCAAGTGCTTATACTATAGCCTCGGGCGACCAAGCCTTGTGAGTGATTTGATTGACGGAAGCTGAAAGAAGCCCGTCGTATATATGTATATATATATATATATACATATATATATATATTATATATATATATATGTGTGTGTGTGGTGTGTGTGTGTGTATGTATGTGTGTATAGATGTTTGTGGGTCTATGTTTGTCCCCCAAACATCGTTTGACAACCGATGCTGGTGTGTTTGCGTCCCCATAACTTAGCGGTTCGGCAAGAGAGACCGATAGAATAAGTACTAGGCTTACAAAGAGTGGGTCCTGGGGTCGATTTGCTCATCCGGGGCGGTGCTCCAGCATGGCCGCAGTCAAATGACTGAAACAAATAGAAGAATAAAAGAATATAACGAATGTTGTTTTGGTCTTGCGGTTCTTATGGAAATTATTTCGCAAGCATCCTTCTGTTGTTGAATGAAGACGTTTACATCCTGCCAACTCTAAGGACATACATACATAGATACACATACACCTATTTACATATATACAAACCTTCATATACACACACATACATACGCATATATATATTGAGTTGCATAATAGTGGTTTTATCTCTAATTTATTTTTATATCTATATATATTATATATATATATATATATATATATAATATATATAGATATGTGTGTGTGTGTGTGTGTGTGTGTTGTGTGTGTGTGTGTGTTGTGTGTGCTGCGTGTATGTGGAGGCGCGTGGTTAGTGGTTAGTGTGTTGAATTCATGATCGTAAGGTTGTGGGTCGATTCTTGGACTGGGCGACGCGTTGTGTTCTTGAGCAAAACACTTCATTTCACGTTGCTCCAGTCCACTCAGCTGGCAAAAATGAGTAACGCTGCGACGGATCGGCGTCCCGTCCAAGCGGGGAATTTCTAGGCCACTGAAACCGGGAAACCGGCCTTTATGAGCCTGGCATGGCTCGAGAAGGAACATTTATTTTTATTATATATATATCATATATCTGATATCATATTATCATATTGCATGTGCCCGTTTAGTGTTCTATCACGTTATACATAGATAAATACATACATATATACATATATATATAGATACATACACAACACACGCGCACACACGTATATATTTATGAGCCGCGAAGAACCGCTTAACTACCGGCCGGTTTCCCTTACTTCAATAGTTAGCAAGATGTTCGAAACCATCCTTAAGAAAAGTATGTTGCTCCACCTCCAAAACACAGCCTCTATCTCTGATTCCCAACACGGCTTCGTGCCGAAGAGATCATGCTTGACCAACTTACTGGTAATGGAAGAATTGGTGACGCGTATCCTCGATGATGGTGATGCAGTTGACATCGTTTTATTGGACTTTGCCAAAGCTTTCGACTCGGTAAACCACCGCCTATTACTTGACAAGCTTCAAGCATATAGTTTCCATCCGGATATTGTACGATGGGTTGGTGCCTTCCTCTCAGATCGCTCCTTCCAAGTCCAAGTTAATGGTTCGCTGTCCGACGTCTCCAGTGCGAGCAGTGGCGTGCCTCAAGGTTCAGTGCTTGAGATAGTGAAGATGCCGACGACCGCTCGGTTCAAAGTCTCCCTTGACCACAAATGGCCTGAACTCTTTGCATGAACACCACCCTGTACATAACTCCATGTCCCCCTACATGGCCTTGCTTTTTGCTTTTTGAGCCCAAAAATTAACTTAACTTAACTTATATGTTCGTATGTATTCACGTATGTTATATTTATACAGATCGCCATGTACATACAGATAATCCTTCAGTATTTTTTAGTTTGATGTTAAATTGTGCTTATATATAACTTGCACACGCACGCACACACACACACATTCACACAGCACGTGTATATATTTCCTGTTACTCAATTGTTTCTGTCCTTTCTATGTTTACCTCCTTCACCTTTATGCCTTGTTTGTCCATCACTGCAATGATATTTCCTACATCACATCTGCAACTAGAGAAGCAATTTAAAGCAATTTAAAGAAGCAATTTAGAGAAACAATTTAAAGTGTTCGGTTTTCAAACGGACCAAAACTACGCGGGATTCTAGTGTCCATAGCTGATGAGAGGATTTCCGTATGTATTTGTCCTTTGTCATTTTCCTTTAATCTCTTCCATGTTCTATTTCGACATTTATACACACACACATCACACTCACACACGGACACGCACGCACACACACGCATATTAACAGAGGGAGAGAGGGAGAAATAGAGTGAGAGATAGATATGTAGAAAGAGAGGAGAGAGAGAGAGAGAGAAAGAGAGGGAGAACGTTCATATTCTTACATAGAAAAGTAAGTATACACATACAAGCGAGCACTCACCCACACATATACACACTCGTTCTATTTGCGAGCGATTATTGGTCTAACTCGACAAACACACCCAAAATAGAATACAGATAGTTAATCACAAGTTGGTACTTATACAGAAACACACATATCCACACATACAAACCATGCAAACGCATGCATACTTACATGAACACATGCACACACATATGTATACATACACGCAAATGCATATGTTTTTACACACACACACACACGCACACTCATACACACGCATATACATATATATGCATATATGAATATACATACATATGTGTGTATATGTATATGCATATATATGTGGGGGGGGGGTGTATGCATACATTTATTCTTGCATGCAAACGTATATGCGGTAAGAAGCATGATTCCCAACCATATGATTCTGGGTTCAGTCCCACTGTGTGGCACCTTCGGCAGGCGTCTTCTACTATAACCTTGTGAGTGGATTTGGTAGATGGAAACTGAAAGAAGCCCGTATGTATATGTATATGTATATGTATATGTATGTATGTATGTATGTATGTATGTATGATGTATGTATGTATGTATGTATGTACGTATGTGTGTATGTATTTGTGTTTGTCCTCCCCCCCCCCATCATCGCTTGGCAACCAAATTTTGGTGTGTCTACGTCCGCATAGCCTAGCGGTTCTGCAAAAGAAAACCGATAGAATAAGTACTAGGCTTACAAAGAATAAGTCCTGGGGTCGATTTGTTTACTAAAGGCGGTGCTGCAGTATGGCCGCAGTCACATGACTGAAACAAGTACAAGAAAAAGTGTATGTATATATATATTTATATATATATATGTATGTATGTATATGTGTATATATATATATACATATGCACACACACATATATATATATGTATGTATAGATACACACACACACACAAATATATATATATAAGCATATATGTGTATATATATATATTGACGTATATATATGTATTCTTATATATATGTATTTAGGCGCGTATGTGTATGTATGTATATATGTATGTTTGTATGTATGTATGTATGTATGTATGCATGTATGTATGTATGTATGTATGTATGTATGTATGTATCTATCTATCTATCTATCTATCTATCTATCTATCTATCTATCTATCTATCTATCTATCTATCTCTACCTTTACATACATGCGTACATACACATAATACTCGAACACACATATATAACTCACTTTTAGAGAAAATCATTTTAAAAGAATGCCATGTACACCGGTATATACGAATATGCGTATACACATATTTGTATGCATTCATAAATTGCAAATAGCAATGTACACAATACGCGCATGCATAAATAGAATTCGTATACGCACACGCCAAACATACCCTGGAATATCCATATCGTTATAGTCAGCATGTAGAAAGACGTCCTCGCATAGTCTCTATCTGCACGTCTGTCAGTCTGTCTATCTATGTCTATGTCTGTCTGTCTGTCTGTCTGTCTGTCTGTCTCTTTCTTTCTGACACACATACTTGGAAATATTGAAGAGACACTTTCAGTTATACATATAATCCGTACGTGCGCGCAAACACCCGCGCATATGTGCAAACAGAAGTGCTCAAATGTGTGTACAGGTGTGTGTGCGTGTGTGTATGTATATATATATGTGTGTGTGTGTGTGTGTGTGATGTTTGCGTGTGTATGTGCGTGGGTGTGTATGTGTGTGTATATATGTATATATGCTTGTGTATATACCGTTGCGTGTGTATGTGCGTGTGTGTGTGTATGTGTGTGTATATATGTATATATGTTTGTTGTATATACCGTGGCGTGTGTATGTGCGTTGTGTGTGTGTATGTGTGTGTATATATTATATATGCTTGTGTATATACCGTTGCGTGTTGTGTGCGTGTGTGTGTGTATGTGTGTGTATATGGTATATATCTTGTGTATTATACCGTTGCGTGTGTATGTGCGTGTGTGTGTGTGTGTGTGTATATATGTATATATGCTTGTGTATATACCGTTGCGTGTGTATGTGCGTGTGTGTGTGTATGTGTGTGTATATATGTATATATGTTTGTGTATATACCGTTGCGTGTGTATGTGCGTGTGTGTGTGTATGTGTGTGTATATATGTATATATGTTTGTGTATATACCGTTGCGTGTGTATGTGTGTGTATATATGTATATATGCTTGTGTATATACCGTTGCGTGTGTATGTGCGTGTGTGTGTATGTGTGTGTATATATGTATATATGTTTGTGTATATACCGTTGCGTGTGTATGTGCGTGTATATATGTATATATGTTTGTGTATATACCGTTGCGTGTGTGTGAGTGTATACACACCTAAGCGCATACGTGAAACGGGCACATAGATATAAAACATGTGAAACGCACATTAATATAAACACAACATATACAAACACACACACACAACACACGCACACACACACATACACAAGCATGTACATACACAGTGAAAGACAGCAGACACACATATATACACACACATATGTATACACACATATACACACGCATACACACATATATACACACGCATACACACAAGCACGAAAGAAGCTAACCTCATTAATGCGTCTGTCTATGTGGTGCCGTTGACGATGCTGTCGGTGATGATGATGCTGTTGACGGTAAAGGTGATGACGATGGCCGTGGTGGTGGTGGAGGTGGAGGTGGCGGTGGTGTTAGGGATGGTGATGTGGTGGTAGGTAACTTTATGGGGGATACATAACGGTTAAATGACAAATTACGCTTTGATCTGGATTAGATTTTGGTTTATGTCATGGCTGGTATGGCGGCGACATCGTGAGGCGACGGCGTGCTGCTGCTTCTGCTGGTGATGGTGTTGTTGTTGTTGTTGTTGTTGTTGTTGTTGTTGTGGTGGTGGTGGTGGTGGTTTAATTGGTTGTGGCGATGGTTGTATGCGATGCTGTGTGGTTATGTATAGCGTGCATTGGTTTATGGTGGCGGTGTTGATGGCATTGATGCGATGTGTTGGTGATAATGATGCTGATAGAGTCGGTGGTGGTGGTTTACAGTGCATATTGAATGAGGGTGGGGATAATATTCCATGTGGTGTGTAAGTATATATGTATTTATTCTCTGTTTATCTGTCTGTCTGTCTCTGTATATATATATATATATATATATATATGTGTGTGTGTGTGTGTGTGTATATGTATATATACTTACACACTCATACCTGCGGGCGCGCACGCACACGCCTTTATATATATATATATATATATATATATATATATACACAGAGAGGGAGAGAGACAGACAGTCAGACAAACGGACAGATAAACAGAGAATAAATACATATATACTTACACACGCCACATGGAATATTATCCCCACTCTCATTCAATATGCACTGTAAACTACCACCACCGACTCTATCACCTCCATGATGGGTAAGTTGTCGCCATTTTAAATTTTTAATTTCGCACATGCGCATTGTTTGTTTTTGATTTTGGTAGGGTCAGTTGGGCACTGACTCTGAGAAAAATTGCATCATGACGTAATTCATGATATGCTGTGCTGCTTCGTATTTGCGCGGGACGCTCAAATACGAACATTTCAGAGTGTTTGGCTGTCAATCTGAGGACAGTGCAATCTGAGGACAAGTACGAAGTGTGATAAAAATCAAACATTCAGTGAACATAACGGTGTTTAGAGTGATCACTAGTGATATTGACGTTATGCCTCCGTTCATCTTCCCACGGAGCCTTAGACTCAACACAGAGGCCTACATCAAATGCCTGGAGGAGTTAGTGCTGCCCTAGGTCAAGAGGGTGGTTGCTGGAAGACACTATGTCTGACAACAGGACTCTGCACCATTCCACACAAGAAAGAGGAGCCAGTCATGGCTGTCAGAAATTTTTGCTACCACATCACCCCTAACATCTGGACACCTAACTTCCCAGATTGTAACCCCTTTGATTATTATGTGTTCGGGGCAGTTGAGCGAGAAACCAACGATGAATTGAAATCAAGGATTGTGGCTGCATTCACCAGTTTAAACTAGGAGACCGTCCAGAAGAGTTGCAGGAGATTTCGAAGTCGTCTGCAAGCCGTGGTCGAAGCCAATAGCGATTTTACTGAATAAATTTACTCTTTAGTATTTCAAGATATTTATTTAATGTAATTTTGGTAAATATATCTGTTAATATGAGATGTCAGTGGTATTATCATTTTATTCACTGCACCCTGAATATATACATACATATATTGTGTATAGGTATATACTCTTTCTCTCTCTCTCTCTCTCTCTCTCTCTCTCTATATATATATATATATATATATATATAATATACACACACACACACACACACACATATATATAATATATGTATGTATGTATCTATGTGTGTGTATTGTGCATCATATATTTATGTATTGTATGCGTGTGTGTGTATATATATATATACACACAATACACACACGCATACACACACACTTATGTATGCATTCTCTCGTTCTCTCTTTCTTTCTCTCTCTCTCTCTACATATATATGTATATATATATGTTGTGTACATTCTATGTGTGCGTGCGTCTGTAGAGTTGTGTTAGTGTTGGTGGTACTGATACATAAAGTAATAATGGTTGTGGTTGTAGTAGTCGTGGTGATGGTGACGGTGCCAGTGATGGTGGTAGTGTTACATTGTGTAGTGATTGTGGCCTAATGTAGTAGTTATGCTTTATTTTCGTGTGCTGTTTTGAGGGCAGCAGTGTGGATCTTCACGTAGTCTGGTACTTATTCTGTTGGTGTCTGGCACTTATTCTATCAGTGTATTTTTGATGAACCGCTAAGTTGCAGGCAGGTAAATAGACAAACCAGTTGTCAAGTTGCAAGAAACAAACGCAAAGGTGCGCACATGCGCACACGTATGCATACGCGCACACACACATACATATACACGACAAGCTTCCGTACAGTTTCCGCTTACCGAATTCATTCACAAAACACTAGTCAGTTTGTGGCTATAGCAGAAGACACCCCAGGTGCCAGGCAGTGGAACTGAACTCAAAACTAGGTGATTGCCAATACAACTACTAATTCTCACAGGCGTAAGGGAGTTGCCATTGTCAGTTCAGTCTTTGGAATGACAGGCTAACAAGGTACTGGTCGATCAAAGATAATGACATGTTGTGTGATTGGAATACGAAGTATGACGGTGTAATGGCTATCATTTTCTTTAAGAGCAGCCCGACGTGTTTTTGCTGAACAAAACGCACTGTTCGGTCCAGAAATCGAAATTACGACCTGACGATCTCTAGTGCTAAGCCTTAAATTGCTAGGTCATCACCTATGCTTTCTGGATATCTGTTCCTTATGCATATCCAGGCTAAAATGGAGAAATTATGATTTTTAGATGTTGTTATCATCTTTGATATTGTTTGCGAGTGAGTTTTCTCGCGTAATAAGCACGGGCCGTGTTAGTTGAAGGTTTCTGCGGCAACAAAATGCTCCCTTCATACGTAGGTCCATTTGCGCTTTCATAAGTAGTACATTTATGTGGCTGTATATATGGTCTATGGTTATAATTTGTGTCGAAACTAAGGTGGTGAGCTGGAACAATCGTTAGCTCGCCGGTCAAAACGCTTAGCGGCGTTTTGTCCGTCTTTACCTCCCGAGTTTAAATTCCGCTGAGGTCAACTTTGTCTTTTATCCTTTCCGGGTCGATAAAATAAATACCAGTTGAGCACTGGGGTCAACGTAATCGACTATACTCCTCAACCGAAATATCAGGCCTTGTGCCTATAATAGAAAGGATCATCATATAATAGAATGTATTATCATATCAACATACTAGGAATACACACACACACACACACGTACACACACTCACACTCACACACACACCACACATAGTTTATTGTGGATTGTTTGGACATTAAAGGCGCGTGGTTTAGTGGTTAGGGTATTCGACTCACGATCATGCGGTCGTGCGTTCAATTCTCGCCGGCGCGTTGTGTCCTTGAAAAGACACTTTATTTCACATTACTCCTGTCCACTCAGCTGGCAAAAATGAGTAGTACCTGTATTTCAAAGGGCCAGCCTTGTCACATTCTGTGTCACGTTGAATCTACTCGAGAACTACGTTAAGGGTATTCGTGTCTGTGGAGTACTAAGCCACTAGCACGTTAATTTAACGAGCAGGTGGTTCCGTTGATCGGATCAACAGGAACCCACGTCATTGTGACCAATGGAGTGTCAGTTTCTTTGGGTTTTTTTTTGGCAAGTGATTGAGGACCCAGTTACGACTAATATGCTAGAAAGTTAATCTAATACAGTTTTGTGTATCATTGTTACTTTCATGTGATGACCAAAAGGGATTTTTTTTATTAATCTATGTATGTTTGTGCATCGTCTTGCCTTTCTTTCCCAATGAATTCTGCGAGTGCTGTGAATATTTCGAAGGGGTTGCTTGGGTATGTGTTTTAGATTTATGTTGTTATGTATGATGACAGATTGAGAAAGAGAGACAGAGAGAGAGAAACAAAGTGAGAGCAAGCGAGGGAGAGAAAGAGAATCTGGTATGTGCTACTTGCTTGTTGTAGAGCAGATATGGGCAAACTGTGACCCGCAAGGACGTTCAGAATAGCACGCCTAAGGAAACATTACTTTGAAATTCTTTTAAGTAACGTGGCTCTCCTGATGATCATCCATGTTTTCATGCAGCGCACGTCTCTAAAGATCACAAACTGAGGCAGTAATTTTATTCACTTGAATACACGTCATTGATTGGTTGAAATTACCGAAATAGGCCTACTTTAACGTGAAATTACTTCGTAAATATAAGTTCTTCTCAAAAATACTAAGAGTAAAACATGTTTTATATGACACA
>NC_043002.1:81413219-81438219 GCF_006345805.1 Octopus sinensis | reverse complement strand
AAGTAAAAGAGAGAATGGGGTCTTTGGAGAGTTTAATAATGATGGTCCCGTCTGGAAGGTTTTTAAGCCGATCCGAAGTAGTTCTGCGCGATCCGAACCTCCGCCACAATCAACAGAAATGAAGACGACACGAGCGACTAACCAACAATATAGGTTCTTTGAGTCAAGTAGACCTGCTAGAAATAGCAGTCAAATATATCTCAAAACGCAAGTCTACTGTCATAAAAAGAAAAGAACACTTTGGATAATCTAGTTCTTTTGAAATTTTGTTTATTTTTAGAAAAAAACATTGATAAAATGGTACAATTGGAACACCTTTGATTCTAAGTTCAGGCCTATAACGGTAAACCTGGTGGGGGTGGGTGGTAAACAACTACTACTACTACTACTACTACTACTACTACTACTGCTGCTGCTGCTGCTGCTGCTGCTGCTGCTGCTGCTGCTGCCACTACTACTACTACTACTACTGCTGCTGCTGCTGCTACTACTGCTGCTGCTGCTGCTACTACTACTACTACTACTGCTGCTGCTGCTGCTGCTGCTGCTGCTACTACTACTACTACTACTACTACTACTACTACTACTACTACTACTACTGCTACTACTACTTGTAGTAGAGACGAGGTTTAATATTAGTTGTAGGAAGATGCAAATGTTGATTCTGATACGTCTATAGAAGTTGAAGAGCAAAATATTATGTTCATAGACGTAGAACTTTGTCTATGAGAACTTACTGGCGTCTAAAATAATGATGTGGTAGAAATGGCACAGTGTCAGACTGTTATAATGCTTGAGGTGTTCAGCGTATGGTTCATTTACGATCTGAGTTCAAATCCTGCTATGGTTGAGTTTTGCCTTTCTTCTCCCTGGAGGTGAATAAACTAAGCTACGAGTAATGTTTTGAGCCGGGTTTAATCGACGTCTACTCTTCCTTGAAATTGCAGAGCCTTGCATCAAAGTTAGAAATCAATTTATAATAGAGTCAAAGTATATAAATTTATAATAGGTCAAAGTCTATAAAATAGTTAGAAACATGTTGTTTAGTCTAGTTCGGTCCTAATCGAGCAAATATACAATCAAAGATATTCCAACAATGACTATCTGAAGTCATTGAACATATCGTATATAATAATAATAATAATAACAACAACATCGAAAAATACCTTAGGAATGAGAACCCAGGTTCGAAATTTCCCCAAGACACCTGAAGAAGGCTGGAGGGTATATCAGCCGAAACGTTGTGTTAACAACAAACAAGATGAGGACAAATATCCGTCAAATGTAAATAATGTAAATAATGTACTAATTATATATGAAGGGCAGAAAACACAAGCGCGCACACACACACGCACAAAGGCGAAGGCATGGCTGTAGTTAAGAGGTCCGCTTCGCAACCAGGTTTCAGCTTTAGTTCTTGGAAAAGTGCCTTCCACTATAGCCCCGGTTCGAACCATATCTTGTAGTGGATTTGGTTGACGGAAACTGTAAGGAAGCCCACCGTATATATGTATAAATGCGTGTGCGTGTTTATAGGCTTGAAGCACCACCGTCATCACTTGACAACCAGTTTCGGCTTGTATACGTCCCTTTGACATAGCGGTCCAGCAAACGTGATTGATAGGGCGAGTATTAGACTTTAAAAAGAAAAATACGTACTTGGATAGATTTGATCGACTAAAGCTTTCCTAAGCAGTTACCCAGTTCGGCTGAGGTCAACTTTGTCTTTCATCCTTTCAGTGTTGATAAGATAAGGTATCAGTCAAGTACTGGAATCAGTGTAATAATCTTGTTCCTTCTCCTAAAAAAACTACTGACTGGCGCACCGTTCAGGGTTATGTTGTTGTCTTGGCCATTTATAAGTCATAGAAACAAACAGGGTACCCGGCCTTGTGAGTCTCAGGGCTCATGGAGAAAAGAATCTTTTCAACTGACCACCGCAATCAGCACAGCTCTGGGATCTTTTCGGTTGGAACGGCAGTTTTTATCATAATTTCTAGGTAACTAAAAAATTTTAACTTCGTATACTGGTAGAATGTGTTTATAAAACATATTTTTCTCTTGGCTTTATTGAGAAAATTCTATAGTTTGTAAGATATTTGTTGTTTTTTGCTTCAATTTCTGCCATCAGTGACGTCCATTGAGGTAAAAAACAATCTGTGCCGTATGAATATGTCCCTCGTTTAAGAAACAGATTGGGTTTATTTACATTTGTGAAGAAAAAAAGATGTCCTTCCCCCACCCCTAACCCTAACTCTAACCCTAACCCTAACTAATCCTAACCCTAAAACAGATTGAAATGCAATAGATCGATACTAGGGTCATAATTATGGGTGACAATTTCATATGACACCGCTAGAAAAAACTGCCGTTCAAACCGAAAAGATCCCAGCTCTGATTGTATTTCTAATAATGTAACCCTTTAGCGCTTAAACAGGAATTATCTGGTCCAAGTGTTCTACTTGTTTTATATTCAAGCTGACCAGATCAAGCCTCTCACACCTACCCTACAATGTCATTCTAAAAGTAAACAATCACACCATCGAAGTTTTGAAGCTATAAGATAATGTATGATGAATTCAAAAACAACGTGGATAAATAAGGATTACATTTGACAGAGTAATCTGAATACTAAAGGGTTAATTAAATTTGGACGGCTACGTCCTAATAGTTGAAAATATGTACTAAGGTACTAGTACTGTTTTAGTTGGTTTGTAGTTTCGAGTTCGATTCTTCTCGAGGTTTGCGAGTAGACAATAGAAAATTTACTCTTTTATTTTTGTCACTCTTTCTAGAAGCACAGCGTGAAGATCAATTGCAGTGGTGGATGACTTGGTAACAGCATGTATTATGCCTTTTGCTAATGGCCATCTAGTAACGTAGATACAAAAACAGCTTTTAACTAACGCCTATACAGTAACGTGGATAGACAGACACCGTCTCCGATCTTCCCATTCTTGATCCACTGAAACATCCAGCATGTGACATACTGGAAAGAAAGAGCGATGTATATTAGCGCTGAGCAAGTATTTTATTTATCGGCTCTTAGATGATTAAAAGCGATGTTGAACTTGGTGGGATTCGTATTCAGAGCACAGAGTCGCAATAGATATTGCAACGCAGTCTAACTGGTACTCCGTCGGTTACGACGACGGTTCCAGTTAATCTGATCAACGGAACAGCCTGCTCGTGAAATTAACGTGCGAGTGGCTGAGCACTCCACAGACATACCAACCCTTAACGTAGTTCTCAGGAAATGGCTGAGCACTCCACAGACATGTGTGCCCTTAACGTAATTCTCAAGGAGATTCAGAGTGCTAAGGAGATTAAATGTGATGAGGCTAGCTAGCCCTTTGAGATAATTGTGCAACACATTTTTGTCAGCTGAGTGGACTGGTGCAACGTGAAATAAAGTGTCTCGCTCAAGGAGACAACACGCCGCCGAGAATCGAACTCACTATCTTACGATTGTAAACCGAATACCCTAATCGTTAGGTCACGCGCCTTCACTCCAACGTAGTCAGTCCATCTTAACGCTCCACTGACTCTACAGACATCCTTTTTTATGGGACTAGCAAAAAAAAAGAAAGAAAATTAAATTAAAAAAATTTTTTCAAGTCAGACATCAGACACCAAAACCTATTTCTTTACCTTAAATATTTGGCACATATTTTATTTTTTTATTTTGTATTTTTGTTATTTTTTTATCTGTCTGTTCGTCTCGTCTGGAGATGTCTATCTATATAAATTTGATGAAGCTTATAAATTATCTGAAGACGTCGTTCAGTTTAGTGTCTAAAGATGGTGGTTAAAGTCGCTAGAAGTGATCATTTGTCATTACGTAGAAGTGACGTCGTCAGTCGCCATCCACTTTTTTATTATTTTCTTTCCAAACAAAGAGTTTTCAGCTATGCAAAAAAATAAACAAATAAATAAAAAACCGACTGACTGACTAACTCTGCAGTAAAAAAAGACTTTGACTAATTTTCTAGTAATAAAACAGATGTCGCTAAAGCACCGATTCTCTTGCAAGTCAGTCTTTTAAGTGGGATAGTTGATAGAATAGGATACCAATGCCTCTCTCTCTTACTTGGATGTCGAAACAATAACGTTGCGTGAAAGCCGATCAGTCGCAGTTAACAGTTACAAAGGACTTGGTAACTATTCACTGCTGCAATACAAAACTGCGGGATACGTTGAATTGATTCTCCCAGTTTTTCCGTCCAAAGACACAGCAGAAGTTTATTTTATTTTACGTTTTTTTTTTTGCTCTCATAATGTATCCCTTATATATATATTTTTTTTTATCTTTTCATCGATGTGTTTGTTTCTCCTTGCTTATGTTCCTGTAAGACATCTTTGAAAAATTCATTGAAGATTAACTAAAAGATATTTGTATTTTTTATTTAAAAACCAATACTTTACTTGGAGTATGCACGATTGCTATGACATACATACATACATACATACATACATACATACATACGTGTATATATATATATATATATATATATATATATATATATATATATATATTGCAGATCTTACGCATTTGACACCAGTGATGGAATCGGAGCGACTCAATTCTAATGAAAGTATCAACACACACACACGTGGGTATGCATGTATATATAAATGTAGGTAGAGAGATTCACACAGAAACACACGTAAGTGTGTGTATGTGTGCATGCACGCAGAGACACAGGAAAGCATAATTTTTACACGTATATACGCATACATTTACGCATAAACATGTATATATTAATAATATGTATTTAAATATATGCATTTATGCATAAGCATATACACATACACACAATCACGAACACACACACACACACACACACACACACACACACAGAATTGTATATACATATATACACACGAACGCACATGTACACTCAAACGCATACGTATGTATACGTAAGTGCATAAATACAGACACACAGATAGACGCACACACACACAAACACACACACATACATACACACAGAGAAACACACACACAGTCACACACGCGGACACACATACATAAATGCACACACACACACACACAACACACACACATATATATATGCATTCATGTAAATTATAATAACGGTCTATGTTTAATGAGAATCAATCGTGTGCGATTTATTCAAAATAAATTTTGGAGAGAAAAACAATTCATAATGTGAAAATTAAATTACTGGATATAAAACTAACACATTAAGTCGTCTGGTGGTGTCGGTAGAGGTGTTGGTATGGCGGTGTTGTTGATGGCAGCGGTAGTGGAACTAGTGATGCTGCTGGTGGTGGTGGGTTTTTTTTATGGTAGTGGCGGTAAAGCAACGCAGCCGTAGTTATAGTATGAGGTGGGTGCGGGGGGGCGTGGGAAGAGGAGGAGGAGGGTCTATTATGTTATTGGTGTTATGGGGGTTTGTGACGTGGTTAATGCATTGGTAGTGGCGGCGGCGGCGGTGCGGACTGCGGCGGCGGCAGCGGCAGCGGAGGCGGCGGTGACGGCGGCATTATTGAAATGGTGTTGGTGTCATATTATAATATATCAGTGTTATTTGGTCGGCGGTGGCGATGTTATAATGAGGTTGTATAATGAGCCAGTGTTGTGATACTTATGTCGCGGTGGTGGTGGCGGCGGTGGTGATGTTGTTGATTTTGTTGGTAGTGGTAGTGGTGGTGATGGTGGTGGTGATGGTGGTGGTGATGGTGGTGGTGGAGGCGTTGGAAATATGGAATTATTGGCGGTGCTTTCGAGCTGTTGTCATGACATTGGTGCAGTTGTAGTGGTAGTGATGTTACGGCTAGGGTTATGATGCGACAGTGTTATATTGGTCTTTGCGCGGAGGGGTGGGGTGGTGGCTGAGCCGTGAAGGCACGTGGTTTAGTAGTTAGGGTATTCGGTTCACGATCGAAAAGTCGTGAGTTCAATTCCCGGCAACGCGTATTAAGTGCTCGAACAAGACACTTTATTTCACGTTGCTCCAGTCCACCCCAGCTGGCAAAATTGGGTTGTACCTGTATTTGAAAGGGCCAACCTCATCATATTCTGTGTCACGCTGAAAGGCGGCGAGCTGGCAGAATCGTTAGCACGCCGGCCGAAATGCTTAGCAGTATTTCGTCTGTCTTCATGTTCTGAGTTCAAATTCCGCCGAGGTCGACTTTGCTTTTCATCCTTTCGGGGTCGATTAAATAAGTACCAGTTACGCACTGGGGTCGATATAATCGACTTAATCCGTTTGTCCCCTCTGTGTTTAGCCCCTTGTGGGTAGTAAATAAATAGATATTTCGTGTGCCGTTACGTTCTGAGTTCAAATTCCGCCGAGGTCGACTTTGCCTTTTATCCTTTCGTGGTCGATAAATTAAGTATCAGGTGCACACTGGGGTCGATCTAATCGATTGGCCCCCTCCCTCAAAATTTCGGGCCTTGTGCATAGAGTAGAAAATTCTGTGTCACGCTGAATCTCCCTAAGAACTACGTTAAGGGTACTCGTGTCTGTGGAGTGCTAAGCCACTTGCACGTTAATTTCACGAGCAGGTTGTTCCGTTGAGCAGATCAACTGGAACTCTCGTCGTCATAACCGACGGAATGTCAGTTGTGGAGAACCAGAATTTTAGCGACAATTTTTATGGCGAGAGATTTTTACTGAGACAGTTGTTTTGTCGATAGTATTACGGCGAGAAGGTGTTATATTAATTGCGTAATGATGACGAAGTGTTATCGAGGTGAGGCAGCCTTAATCAAATTAGTGGTGTTCGAGTGGAGAAGTGTAATACTGGGGGAGGTACGGTGAGAAGGTGTTGTACTGGTGGCGTAATAACGAGGAAGTGTTATTGAGGCAGTGTTGCTGCGAGGCAGTCTTATTTACATTAGTGGTGTTCGAGTGAGGAAGTGTAAATATTGGAGGAGTTACGGTTAAAAAGTGTAATATTGGTGGAGTACTGGCGACTAAGTGCTCCAAAGATGATGTTATGGTGAAGTAGTGTTAGGTTGGCGGTGTTAGGCGAGAATTGCTATGCTGTTGCTGTTTGTGTAAGTTAGTCATGTTTATATTTGTGGTGTTACAGTAAAGCAGTGTTACGTTGGTTTTGTTACGGTGAAGAAGTATTATATTAATGCTGTTATAAATAAAGGCAGCGAGCTGGCAGAATCGTTAGCATGCTGGACGAAATGCTTAGCGGTATTTCGTCCGTTGATCCTTTCTGAGTTCAAATTCCGCTGAGGTCGACTTTATCTTTCATCCTTTCAGGATCAACAAAACAAGTACCAGTTGAACACTGGGGTCGATGGAATCGACTCATCCCCTCCCCCAAAATGGCTGCCTTGTGGCAAAATGTGAAACCATTATTATTATTGTTATTAAGACGACAAAAGGCGGCGAGCTGGCAGAGTCGTTAGCACCCCGGGCGAAATGCTTAGTGGGATTTCGTCCGTTTTTACGATCTGAGTTCAAATTCCGCCGAGGTCGACTTTGCCTTTCATCTTTTCGGGGGTCGATGAATTAAGGACTAGTAGAGTACTGGGGTCGATGTAATAGACTACTCCTCCCCTAAAGTTACAGGTTTTGTGCCTATAGTAGAAAGGATAATAAAGCAGTGTTATGAAGGTAGTGTTACGGTGAATAAGTGTTATGGAGACAGTGTTATATTGGTAATGTTTGGGTCTGGCAGTGTTACGTTGGTAGTATTATGGCGAGGAAGTGTTATTCATATCAACCGTGTTTTGGTCACGCAGTGTTACATTCGTAATATTATGGTGATGCTGTATCATGATAAGTTGGTGTTATATTGGTGTTGTTATGATGCGCCAGTGTAAGCATGCGAGCTGGTAGAAACGTTAGCACGCTGGATAGAGTGCTTAGCGGTATTTCGACAGTCTTTAACGTTCTGAGTTCAAATTCCACCGCGGTCAACTTCGCCTCTCATCTTTTCTGGGTCGATAAAATAAGTACCAGTTGCGTACTGGGATCGATTTAATCGACTGGCCCCGTCTCTAAAGATTTCGGCCCTTGTACCTAGAGTAGAAAAGAATCGTTAGCACGCTGGATAGAGTGCTTAGCGGCATTTCGACAGTCTTTAACGTTCTGAGTTCAAATTCCACCGAAGTCAACTTTACCTTTCGTCCTTTCAGAGTCGATAAAATAAATTCCAATTGAAGAATTGGGTTGATGTAATCGACTTATCGTCACCCCAGAAAATACTGACCTTTATCAAAATTTGAAACCATTATTATTATTAAGGCGGCGAACTGGCAGAATCGTTAGCCTGACGGACAAAATGCTTAGCGACATTTCGTCCGTCTTTATGTTCTGAGTTCAAATTCTGCAGTCGAAAGACTTTACCTTTCACCCTTTCGGAGTTGTTAAAATAAGTACCAGTTGAGTACTGGAGTCAATGTAATTGATTAGCCCAGCCACCACCGAACGGCCAATTGCCGGCCTTGTGCCTATAGTAGAAAGGATATATGATAAGCCAGTGCTGTACAGGGCGACCGTAATGCTTGGATGCTTAAGTTTCTTTAGACAAACTCATACTCAATCTGCGGAAGAAAGAAAACTAGAAAAAAAAAAAACACGAAACAACAAGAATATTAGCGATATTCCCCATCTCCGCAGACTTTATGGTTACCTTGTAGAAATTGTGTTATAGAGAGAAAGATTTATACTCGTAATGTTCATTAATGTCATAGGGCGCATATGTATAACAGTCACGGATTCTTTATCTACTTGTGGTAGATAAAACGAACTAATGAGTATGTCTCTTAAGATATCACCTGAAATATTACTAAGAGCAGCCATGTTTCTCTCAAACTCCTCCTTACCGTCTTACATAAAGGCATGCTGGGTGACGAAACAAGATGGTTACTACTAGGACAAGGAGAGGTTATTTCAGAGCTTATTTGAGACTAAAAAACAAGCGAATAATCATGGCAATATTACTATACTGCTTAATTTATATAGCAATATGTTATTATATCACTATAGTAATATGAGTGATATATTACTGTATCATGCAGCCATATTAAATAAGATATACTAAGTCAGCAAGAACTAAGTGTAAATATGTGAAATTAGGTATTTTATAGTATTGATATATACGAAAGAGTGGTGAAAAGTCCTTGGCTTTAAGGGTGTTGCGAGAGGTCTGGTTGGAGGCCCAGCATTCCGAGTTCTTTTACAGGGCTTAGAAAAACTGAAGGACCACTGCAATAAGTGTGTGAATCTGAGAGTGGAATGTGTTGAATAAAATCCTTATTAACTTATCCTCCTGTATTTATTCACCCAAAGTGAGGAACATTTTAAAACTCCCTCGTGTGTGTATGTATGTATGTATGTATGTATGTATGTATGTATGTATGTATATATATATGCATATATATATATGTATATATATATATATATATATATATACAAAAATTATTAAATTATTATAATTATAAACATAATTATAATTAGGGTTAAGCAATTATGTTTATAATTATAATAATTTTTCTATAAGTTTACCGATAATGGCTCTTTTAGCATACCGAACTACTTGGTAAGATTATTAATTATAAACAGATTAATTAATTTTACTCTTTATATATATATATACATACACACGAGGGGTGTATGAAAAGTTTTGACCTTCAAGGCCTTTGAGCCTTGAAGTCTTGTACCATGTTCTGTGTTTTTGAGGCTGAAGACTTTTTATACACACCTCGTGTATATATATATATATATATATATATATATATATAGAGAGAGAGAGAGAGAGAGAGATAGATAGATAGATAGATAGATAGATAGATAGATAGATAGATAGATAGATAGATATAAATATGTATATATGATATGTGTATATGAAATATATCAGCTGTGACCGTATTAATCTTAGATATGAGAGCACTGATGGCCGTGGACTATGTAATATCTATCAGACAACCATCCAAGAGACCTTTGGGTGTTAAATATCCTGCTACAGATTCTGTGTAGTGTCCATGGTTAGAGCATATGACGCCTAAACTGTTTCGTCCTGCTACCTGTACTTGAGTTCTCACAACCTCCGTCTGTTACGACGACGAGTGTTCTAGCTGATCCGATCAATGGAACAGTTTGCTCGTAAAATCAACGTGCAAGTGACTGAGCACTCCACAGACACACGAAACCCTTATCGTATGCTCTCAGGGAGATCAGCATGATACAGAGTGTGATGAGGTTGGTCTTTTGAATTTCATGTATAACTCATGTTTGCCAGTTGAATGTATTGAAGCAACGTGAAATATAGTGTCCTGTTCGAGGACAACGCGCCACCAGATATCGAACTCTTGACATAACGATCGTAACCCCAACACCCTAACCACTAAGCCATGCGCATCTTCTAGGTACTCCAACGAATGAGCTAGTCACCACTCTTGGATCGTTAGTTTGAGGTGGAAAGTTTCGTTCCTCCCTTGCATATAGCCTGACAATGGATGGGTTATGTAAATAAAAGATGTTCCGACATATATCAGGTATATGTCTGAGGCATGCAGAAAAAAGGAAATCCAAGTGCATATATAATGCGTAATAAATAAATGCGCCCTTTTAAAGCCTAGCCACACACATGGGCCCGCTTTCCCGGTTTCAATGGCGCATGTGTTATCCAGCTGGACGGGACGCCAGTCCATCGCAGCGTTATTCATTTTTGCCAGCTGAGTGGAATGGAGCAACGTGAAATGAAGTGCTTTGCTCAAGAACACAACGCGTCGCCCGGTCCAGGAATCGAAACCACAATCTTACGATCATGATGCTGACACCCTAACCACTAAGCCACGCGCCTCCACATACATAATACAAACTACATACATACATACATACATATACATACATACATACATACATACATACTACATACATACATACATACATATATATATATATGTGCTTTATCACATTAATATGTATGTGTGTATGCATGTATATATATGTACTCAAGAGTGAGAAAAGTATATACTACATGTAATGGCTGAAAATTAACTTGAACAGTATTACAAGTTTCTCTGTTCTGTCAGATATCAAGGATAGAAACAACGTGTGTATGTTTGAATGTAAGTATATATATATATATATATATATATATATATATATATATATATATATATATATATATATGCGTACATACATACGTATGTATGTATGTTGTATCTATGTACGTATGTATGTATGTATGTATGTATGTATGTATGTATGTATGTATGTATGTATGTATGCATGTATGCATGTATGTATGTATGTATGTATGTATGTATGTATGTATGTATGTATGTATGTATGTATGTATGTATGTATGTATGTATATTAAGGCAGCGAGCTGAGAGAATCGTTAGCACGTCAAACAAAATACTTATAGGCATTTTGACCGTCTTTACGTTCTGAATTACAAGTCTGCCGAGTTCGACTTCGCCTTTTATGTTTTCGCAGTCGATGAAATGAGTACCAGACGAGGAGTGGAGTCGATGCAGTCAACTAGACCCTCCTCCAACATTTCAATCCTTATAAGTGCGTGTATATATAATATATATATATATATATATACACATATAAATCAAGAGTGAGAGAGAGAGAGAGAGAGAGAGAGAGAGAAACTGAGAGATGACTAGAGAGAAAGTCACTAAGAGAGGGATAAATAAACAGATGGATAGATAGATTGGTTGATAGATGCATTGCTGGTCGTACCAATAAATTGCTGACCTATTGGTTGAAAGCTTCAATATTTCTGGTAGCAACAGTTAGTCATAGTTTGTAGCTGTGTTGTGTATAATAAGTATTGTGGAGTGGTAGATATTGTCATTATATGTAATGTTAATATCACTGTGTTATTGATTCACTGCATTATTAACGGCTTTTTTCAATTCTTCGTTGGACGGAGTATAAATACTCAACGAATAATACAGCGAGAAATGACTGCTTAGTTGAAAGATCCCGAGATTTCCCAATAATTATTCCGTTCATTAATTGAACAGAATAAATACGGAGGGATCCAGGGATTTTTCTTCTCCTAGTTGTATTCGTGCAATATTTAGACTACGAACTATTGAAACAACTGTTAATACCGTGTGTTTAGAGAATGAACTGTTAAGAGGGAAAAGAGACAAGCCATTTCTGGTTAGAACATTCTTTTAATCCAGACATAATTAGGTGAAAGCACTTAAAAGCTCCTTCTCTATGTCTCTAAATATTGTAGTGGAATATATTATAGTCAATACAAGGTATTGATGTGGCCGCGTGTATTTTATTACAAGAGTTCATACAGAGATGAAAGAATAAATACAAGATCTATGCATTTACTACATAAAAATATATTTAACTTGATTTCATGATAATACATGGAATCAAATTGTAGAAACTAGTTGAAGAAATCTTATGCAAGAAAGTTCAGAGATAGGTAATGTAGCTCAACAGTGAAGTAGTGGCTTTCAGTCATATCTGCTGTAGGGCGTAGAGAAATAGACGTACAAAGCAACGACATGGATGGTTCTAGGTCTGGTTTAGCAAGCTGTTTTTATTAATGGAACGCTAGATATTCTAGAAACTTCCAAGAGAAACGCCAAGCTTCTTGTATAATTAAGAATCACGTTTCGTGACATGGATGCTTCGAGAACTTAGAAATGGGAGGTTACTCTATGACCTTTATTTCAAGGGAGATCATTCAACTATCTATCTACCTACGATAAACGATAAACGTCGCTCTTTTGAAGCCTAGCCAGGCTCATGGGCCCAGTTTCCCGGTTTCTGTGGCGTATGTGTTACCCCGCAGCAGTCCATCGCAGCGTTACTCAGGAAACAGGAAGAGAGAGTGAGAGAAAGTTGTGGTGAAAGAGTACAACAGGGGTCACCACCACCACCCCTTGCCGGAGACTCGTAGTGCTTTTAGGTGTTTTCGTTCAATAAACACACACAACGCCCGGTCTGGGAATCGAAACCGCGATCTTCCGACCGCCAGTCCGCTGCCCTAACCACTGCGCCTCCACTCTATCTGCCTACACCGCTACGATATAATTAATACATATTAGCGACAGAGATAGTATTAATACCGACATGTAATATTTATCCCCTCTTAAACGTGGATGTTCTATTAGAACATACTATACTGCGGTAGTTACCATGAGAGAAACTCTTATATTGGCGTTTTGGTGCAAAATGCATTTTTGCTTATATTGCTAGCGGGGAGATAAACACCCCCGCCATCTCCAGCACCGACACCACCAGATCACATGATTTCGACCTCTCTTGCTGTCGTCAATGATGGACGCTCTTCAGCTAGGAATAGCAGCAACTCATCTCCGTGCCAGCGATATATAGAAAAAAAAACCAGTGCCAAAATAGGCGCTGGTGTCACAATTAGCTAGTGAGCTTGTTACAAATAGTGCATTAAGTTAAAAAATACGGCAATCTTTAGGATATCCCTCTTAGCGTTGCTTACACTTCGTCTTCATTGAGTTACATTCTGTTTGTTTATTTATTTTGTTCTTGTCCCTTGTCCGTCCACTAACGGTTTCGTCTTGAATTACATTTATTCATTTTCGTATGTCTAGTTCCGTTTTGCTTCTTTAGCCATTTATTGTTAGTCTGTTCTTGGTCCCATATTCCCGACAGCTCTTGCCGGTACCACCACAAAGACCAATATTATCGTTAAAGGTACGAAATTGCGCTTGACGATCTGACTGATAACGTTTTCTGTTTCTCTGTTTTCTGTTTGTCTGTACACTTACTATGATTTTAGCTTACCGTTCTGTGTCTGTTTTTCGTTTATGCATTTACTATATGTTTTGTTAACTTAGCATATATATCTGACTGATTTCCATACAATTTCTGTGTATTCAACCACTCAAAAGACATTAGCTGGCTCAAGGTTATGGTAAAAGATACTTGCCCAAAGTGTTACACTATAGAACTGAAACCGAAACCACATGAGGCTGCAAAGCGAGATCTTTAACCGCCACATAGCCATACTTGTTTTTCGTTTGTACATTTACTATACGTTTTAAAAACTTATTATATATATATGACTGGCCACCATACAGCTTATTTGTTTTGAATCCACTCACAAGACCTTAATCGTCCCAAAGTTGTAGTAGAAGACACTTGCCAAAAGTGTTGCGCAGTGGGACTGAAACCGAAACCACATGGGATTGCAAAGCGAGTTTTTGTTTTTTAACCACCACATAACCATGCTTGCACTAGTATATAAATACTTATCCAATTCTTTATTCCCATTCAAGATACCCTACCAATGAGAAGGCCCCTCTTACAATTTCGTTTTACTTCTATTTCTTAAGCTGTGACAATTCATTTACGCACGGCCGCCATATTAAACTCACCTACATATGTCTTTTTCTCTCGTTTAACACAAAAGTAAGAAACGGCTATGGGCACAATCCCTCCTATATAGAAATATGAAATTATTTAGACATGACTTACAAATTTTAAATAACAATTAGTTTTCTGTCTCTCTTTAAATCATCATCATCATCATCATCATCATATCATCATCATCGTCGTCGTCGTCGTCGTTGTTGTTGTCGTTATTATTTCCGGTATTTCTATTATTGTTTTTGTCGTAATTGACGATGTTATTGTGATTGTGACGGTTTATTATTGTCTTTATTATTATTATTATTATTATTGTCTTTATTATTATTATTATTATTATTATTATTACTACTATTATCATTATTATTATTATTATTATTATTATTATTATTGTTATTATTATTATTATTATTATTATTATTATTATTGCTGTTATTATTATTATTATTATTATTATTATTGATTATTGTTATTGTTATTGTTTTATTTCTATTATCGTCATCGTTGTAGTTACTGCTACTGCTGCTGCTGCTGCTGCTGTTACAGTCGGGAATTTGATTAAATAAACATTCTATTTTATTTTAATTTGAAATAATTAAAACCAAAACAAAATCACTTTTCACAAATGTTTCATTAATTGCAATACAGCAACAACAACAACAACAACAACAACAGCAGCAGCAACGGCGATGACGACTACGTCAGCCACAACAATAACAACAAAAGTAAAGCAACACAACTATAAAAATCAAACATACCAAACACACTCATACATATACACAGCACACACGTATAATCACAGACACAGATATACAGGAATAATCACGCGCACATACTACAACACACACACACACACACACACACACCACACACACATTAACAGGTACTCTGACACACTGGTACGCATATACATATTCACACTGACAAACAGTCATACACACACACACACACGCGAAGTGTCCCATACACTCACACATACGAATAGTCACAGTTACACACACATACACACGCACGCACACACGCACGCACACACACACCACACACACACACACACACATGCATATTTCTACTGAAACAAAAACAGAATTCTTACCCTCCGGCAACGAAGTACTAACCACAATGCTTTCGTTATTTAGACACATCCATAGAGGGTTTTACATAGAAATGTGTGTGGTTGAATTCATTAGCAACACTGAATTACTGGTATTTGATTCTGGAATGATGGGTTGTGTTAGCAGAAAGGCCAGAGAGTCAAGTACGGTGCATTTAAGTATTTAATCTCTGCTTCTGTGTTTTGATTCAAAGTCCACCGCAGTCGAATTTACTTTTACAGATTAAGCATTTAGGGATTGATTTAATCCAATGTTTCACAACAATTTCTTAGCTATTGGCCCCTTTGAATCCTGTTTCACTCTACTGGGCCTATAAGAATCTTACTGAATATTCATTGTTAAATATTCTTTTCTACTCTAGTATATAAATACTTTGTGGAGGCGCGTGGCTTAGTGGTTAGGGTGTCAGCATCATAATCGTAAGATTGTGGTTTCGATTCCTGGGCCAGGCAACGCGTTGTGTTCTTGAGTAAAACACTTCATTTCACGTTGCTCCAGTCCACTCAGCCGGCAAAAATGAGTAACGCTGCGATGGACTGGTGTCCCGTCCAGCAGGGAACACATGCACCATAGAAACCGAGATTCTGGGCCCATGAGCCTGGCTAGGCTTTAAAAGGGCGCATTTTTTGTGAAGGCGCGTGACCTAGTGGTTAAGATGTCAGCATCATGATTGTAAGGCTTTAAAAGGGCGCATTTATTTATATATTTATATAAATACTTATCCAATTCTTTATCCCCATTCAAGCTACCCAACCAATGAGAATGTCCCTTTTACATTTTCTTCTCTATTCAAGGTACAAGGCCCGAAATTTTGGGGGAGGAGGGGCCAGTAGATTAGATCAATCTCAGTACGCAACTGGTATTTAATTTATCGATTCCGAAAGAATGAAAGGCAAAGTCGACCTCGGCTGAATTTGAAATCAGAACGTAAAGACAGACGAAATACCTATTTCTTTACTACCCACAATTAAGTCGATTACATCGACCCCAGTGCGTAACTGGTACTTAATTTATCGACCCCGAAAGGATGAAAGGCAAAGTCGACCTCAGCGGAATTTGAACTCAGAACGTAACGGCAGACGAAATACGGCTACGCATTTCGCCCGGCGTGCTAACGTTTCTGCCAGTTCGCTGCCTTCTTATTGTTAAATATTATTTAGTAGAAGAATCCTACTGAATTCTCACTATTAAATATTATTAGGAACTGTAAGAAAAAAAGAATATTTGGTGTATTGTAAGAAGTATAAGCAATTTATTACAATTTATGGCGTAGTGCTCTTAAGCACTACACTATATGTCCACGTATAACGTAGTAGTTAAGAGCACGGGCTGCTAACCCCAAGATTCCGAGTTCGATTCCAGGTAGTGACCTCAACAACAACAACAACAACAACAACAACAACAACAACAACAATAATAATAGCAACAACATCGAAAAATACCTTAGGAATGAGAACCCAGTTTCGAAATTTCCCCAAGATGTATTAACAAGATGAGGACAAATATCTGTCAATTGTAAATAATGTAAATAATGTACATAATTCCTCATCTCTTAAATATAGAACTGAACAATATTTTATACGGATCCCAAGGCGGCGAGCTGGCATAAACGTTAGCACGTCGGGCGAAATGCTTAACGGGATTTCGTCTGTCTTTATGTTCTGAGTTCAAATTCCGCCGAGATCGACTTTGCCTTTCTTCCTTTCGGGGGGTCGATAAATTAAGTACCAGTTACGTGCTAGGGTCGATCTAATCGACTGGCCCCCTCCCCCAAAATTTCGGGCCTTGTACCTAGATTAGAAAATAATATTTTATATGGATTCCAAGAACCATACGGACCCAGGTTGACAACAACTGATTTAATTGGTAGTACCCTCAGCTAAGATAATTGGTGGTCTGGCAAGTCTAAGTGAAATCGTTACTCAGTTCAATCCCTGCCTCTGAAATGTTTGCATGTAAAAGGGTAAAAGGACATTACAATAGAATTATGTACCTTTTAGACATGAGCTGTGGTAACACGCTCTCTTATGAAAAATGCATCGTTCATTACCATCGAAGCATTGGACCAAGACACTAACCCATGCTTCTTTTTCCTTCCTAAAACACAAACATCCCGTCTTCGCATATCTAACTCAGTTTTATTCTCCACACTACAATTCCTGTTTTTTTTTCACCCTTTTTGTCGGAAAGGCGTTATGCATACTCTCCTCATGATACACCTCACCCACACTGACGTTTCTAAAAGGAGACAGCCCACACCTATGCAATGATAATACGCGATCTTAAAGTCTTTGTCCCTCATCATAAATAATTTGCTGTACATTTACCAGTTGCTTAACTATCCCTTGCTGTATATTTAGGACACCTATTGTATTACCATCATCCTTCAACGCCCATAACTTCTCGTGTTTCATGTACTCTTCCGTACGCTTCCCGATTCAGAGGCTTGATCGTTTGCCATCCTTAAGAGCCTGCTAAAATTATTATCATTGACTGATATATATCGCTGTCCAAACATTCTTGACCTCGATATTAAAATTCAAAACGAACTGGCAAGCTAACTTCTTTTGGCAAGCTTACATCCTAATGTATGGCGCCCTCGTTTCACATCTCGTTGCAGGTTGTTTTAGTGAAAGCAAAATAGAATTCAGATTTCTTTCCAACAGATCAGACGACTTCAAAGAAAAAAAAAAGTGCTTTCCTTGTGATATTGAATTTTTAGATTGGCACGATTCCACAAACTTATTGGCGAAAGGATATCGTCGGTTGAATCTATCCCAATATATTATTTGGATATCAAGAAATATTAAGTCCTCAGCGCTGCTCTATTCAACGTATCATATGCTGATATGCTGAATAATCTACAAGTTATATGAAAAATGAAATCAGTAACATACAAAATGAAATGTGAGGTGGGGTACGTTGAAACATATAAGATATATAAATATATGGAAACATAACACAGATACATATAGAAACATTATACAGATATGTAGGAAAACAATTTCTCTCAGATATTGGGTGGTTATAATACTTATCAGAGCAGAATATATTAAAATATTGACTTCGTATGCGACGAGAAAAAAGCTCGTTTGGTCTTTATGCATCAATATTTTGTTGAATTATGGCGGTGGGCTGGCAGAATCGTTAGCACGTCGGACAAAATGCTTAGCTGCATTTCGTTTGTCGTTACGTTCTGAGTTCAAATTCCTCCTAGGTCGACTTTACCTTTCATTCTTTCGGGGTCATATAATAAGAACTAGTTTATCACTGGAGTCGATGTAATCGACTTAACCACTCCCCCCACACAAATTCCTGACCTTGTATCAAAATTTGAAACCAATATTTCGTTGAATATTTTGCAATGTCTAGTTACGGACCTTTATGTTGTGCGTTCAAATCCAGCTGAGCTTGACTTTATCTTTCATCTTTCCGTACTTGATAAAATAATTTGCTTTATTCTATAGGGGAGGCACAGTCAGTTGATGCGACAATTGGATAGTGTCAATGCACGAAACTCTTGTCCCTTGATTTGCTTTGGGAATTCTGACTTCTCTGTTTCTCATGATGGGAATTCTATTTCCCTATTGTATCACCAACCTATTGGTGTGTGTGGAGGGGTATGTAATATATATATATATAATATATTATATATATATATATATAATATATATATATATATCTATATATATATTATTATTATATATATCATTTATATATTATATATATATATATATCATATCTATAATATATATATATATATTAATATATATATATATATATATATATATATATTATATACATACCTACATACTATATATATATATATATATAATATATATATATATATATATATATATATGTATACTGGCAAAATGAGTAACGCTGCGATGGACTGGCATCCCGTCCAGCTGGGGAACACATACACCATAGAAACCGGGAAACTGGGCCATGAGCCTGGGTAGGCTTTAAAAGGGCGCATTTATTATTATTATTATTTATTATGATTTATATATATATATATATATATATATATATATATATATATATATATATTATATATTTGTAAATTGAAAGTATACAGAAAATAGAGGAATATTGATCAACAAATGTTGACTAATATCAATTATTACTTTTTAATACAAATAGACTGTGACCCATCTAACATCTGTTTCTGCTTCCAATGTTCTACGGTATTCCCATTGAAAATTCTGAAAATAATATTCATCATATTTGGTAAGACATACGATCAGGAACATAGAGCTTCATCAGAGAAGAGAAAGAAAAGAAAAGAAAAGAAAAGAAAAGAAAAGAAAAGAAAAGAAAAGAAAAGAAAAGAAAAGAAAAGAAAAGAAAAGAAAAGAAAAGAAAAGAAAAGAAAAGAAAAGAAAAGAAAAGAAGAGCCTCGAGAAGAAGATGGAAGGCTTAATATATTTAAATCACTCTATTTTGCATGTGTCGCAAATTTTCAATGGCAATACCGTATAACATTGGCAGTAGAAACAGCTGTTAGGTGGGATACAGTCTATTTGTATTAAAAAGTAATAATTGAGATTAGTCAATTGTTGTTGATCGATATTTCTCCATTTTCTGTTTGCTTTAAATTTGATTCCTGATAAACTCGTGTTTATCTTTCTCATTTCCTGTAGCCTATGAGCATAATATGCTTGCATATGTGTGTCCAGGGTTAACATTGGTAATTATATCGATAGTAAAACGGATATTTTTATCCCTTAGACAGTTTTTCCAACCTCTAAATTTACTAGCCTTATACATACATACATACATACATACATGCATACATACATACATACATACATATATATATATAATATATATAATATATATATATGTATTTATGTGTTTGTGTGTGCGTGTGTGTGCGTGTGTGTGCATGCATATATATATATATATATATATATATTACACACATTCAAATACACATATACACAATTCACAGATGAGATCCAGATAGTCCCCGTATAGAAGACACTTCGTGCTCTAAAGATTCAAACTCCGGTGTCTTTACAAGGGATCATTCCACAGGGTGAAGAAAGGCTATAAGAGGGATCGAATCGAGCGGGTATAGCAGGAATTATAGGGATAAACAAATGAAACACATCAAATATATTAAATATATTAAATACATCAAATACAATATATATGTATACATACAAAACGAGGGAAAACAAAAGGTGCAAACTATCAGATGATGAATTCATATGTATAAATATATAAATATTTATTTCAATAGGTTCAACTTAAACAGAGTATGAACGACAGAGAAAGTTAAAGGGATGGAAGAAAGGTATTATAAGTCACACACTCATGAGTGTGTGTGTGTGTATTTATATATAATATACATACTTTGAAATTCTGAAATTCTTAAAAACCTGTCTCAAATAATTTTGATACCTCTAACAGCGTATTGGTAGTTCAGTTCTTGGGCCCAGCTTCGCAAACTTTTACGTGTGTAGTATAGAAAATATAAAATATCGCAGCAAGCAGCTATAATATACAAGTCTCATTATGCTGCCAATATGCAGATAATACATATGTGCTTGTCAAAGATAAGAAACAATTATTTGACCAGAAGGAGTCATTAACATACCATTCGGCAATTAAATTCGCACACGAGTTAAGGATCAATAACATAGCTAACATGCATGCACACGCAGTACTTACATCACTGTAATTTACACTAAACTCCCACGAACAATTGTGTTTATATCAATAAAAATAGAGATTGTCCCCGAAGATACAACATAACTGTCATAAAATTGCTACGTCGTAGCGCACATTTAATATGTTGCAACCAACGGTAGCTCCGTGTTGAAATTGCTGGAATAAAGCAGATATGATTCAATAATGGATATTAAAATATACTATATTACCTTGCGAGATGTAAGTAGAAAATCAACAACACCAATATATTCTACAACCAATCCTCACATAATACAGACACTGTGCATAAAGTATAACTAAAAATAAAAACAAAACAAACAAACGATGGAAAACACAATATAGATTACATTACTGACTGGAAAAAATAGTTGAATGTGCTCTTAGAAATATAACATAATGTCTCGTCTGTTAACGTGAACGATAAAGTCAAAATCATTTTATAGTGACAAAATAACAAACCAGCAGAACTATTTAAATACAATGACAAGGCGCCTCTCAGGGTCAACCAGACAGAAATAATGCAGTCTATTATGTCACCCTAGTCACATGCCCGTATTATAGTTGCAAACATCTAAACATCGACAGCATTGGTGAAATATGTACAAGTTTATGTAGAGTATTTCTCTTTATATTTCGAGAAGAGTGCCCCGGAATACTCAACATTGTATCCAGTTTAATACCACCGTCTGACCCTGGTTGATTTTAGTGAAGTGTACTCTGTTACTAGCATCGACACCAAGCTTCTGGCAGTAGAATACCTCAATCTCTTGATACCCAGGTTCTCATTAGACTTTCTTATGCGCAGTGTCATTGTTTTTCAGAGGGTGTATGCTGAAAAAATTTCCAAAGGAGGTCCACTGGCAGATATTGCCTCAGCCTGCCCAGCCAGCTGGTGTATCCGTTTTTCCTAAGCCCGAGATTGGTACCCCAGGGAGAATAAAACTTTTGAGAAACCCAACCAAAGCTTCATATATCTCACTGGGCTACCTACGAGCAACGAATTAGGGCTTATCTACCAGAGAGTCGTAGTCTTGCCCCAGCACAATTACGGGCGCATATAAAATTTCACGGAATGTTAAAAATCAAAATAGCTTCCAATCCTCTAGACATTTTCCTTCTATTTCTCGAGAATTCGCAGATTCAGTCCATTCTGGGCCCCACACATTACCTCCTTGTAACAAACAAACCTCCACGTCATCTACCTCTTTGATATAAATTTCTGTGGTCATAGTCTATTTTACGATACAAACCTCATTTTATAACCAAACTTCGTCTGCTGCTTCGTTGTCCAAACTCCCCAATTAATCCAAATATGCTTGATTTCAATTCATTCGACTTTGAAGGCATCCAACCGCCTTCCATTCATTAATGATGTCGTCAATCTTAGTGGCTTGAAATATTCACAACTCCCATTATCTCTGATACTCTTCCTCGTCGGCAGTGCTTGCGTAGAAACAGAAATGTTGACTAACCTCAAGTCTCTACACCACTTAGTAACGTCTATTACTGTATTTCTAACACATGCATATACTCCAAGCACCACAGATCTATTTCTCATCTCCAAACCCATTCCCTACCAAACTATCACCGTTCCTGCAACTATCGGATTGTCCTATCACTAACTTAATACGGTTATTCACTATACATTCAAACTCTATGCAAGCCCAACATAGCCTGAATTTTTCGGCTCTTCAAGGACTCCAAGTAATACTGATTTCTATTCAGATGATACCACCCTACATTGCTCCCCTTCCTCTTGTACTCAATCATCGTCTACATGTACCTTTGACACATTAAGTCATATCTTCAATCTCTCTATAAGCAAAACCCTCGCGAATATTCTGCGATGTGGTAATTTCATGTGTCCTTCCACACAGAAAAGATAATCACTGCATATATCAAAGTATCATAACAAGCTTGCACCCTCTTCTCTAGTCTTAGACATCACGTATCTTAAAAATACTAAGTAACCACAAACTCCAGACCTGCAATCACTAATGATCTCTCTCTCTCACTCTCTCTCTCTCTCACTCTCTCTCTCTCTCACTCTCTCTCTCTCACTCTCTCTCTCTCTCATCTCTCTCTCTCACTCACACACTCTCTATCTCTCTCACACACACACTCTCTCTCACACACACCTCTCTCTCACACACACTCTCTCTCTCACTACTACAGTTGTCGATTCTCTACAAAATTTAAGTGTGACTTACAATGTAATATTCTTTCCATATAAGAGCTTAGGCTGCTGTTAGACATACAAATATCTTAAATTACATTCAAAGGTAGGCCATCTGACTGATTGGCATGGAGTCACTCAACAACACACTTCGAAATCTAACCCTCAGATATGTTGTCACCTCACTCTCTCTACTATTGTTTCTCCAATGGTTTTTTTTTACCTTTCAGAGTGAGTTGATTGTGAACAACATCCAGTTTCGACAGAAAACAATGTAAACATTGCTGGAAAACTAAGCACTATAGATTTCGCCTATGCTTGGACGGCCACAAAATATTGACTTAATAGTCGTAATATCTTTCAACTCTTTGCTAAATGGTGGAAAAGTTTTTTGCTCCCAGTTAGAATCTGATATCTAACACTATAATGTATAATTCTGTAGGCGTAGGAGTGGCTGTGTGGTAAGTAGCTTGCTTACCAACCACATGTTTCCGGGTTCAGTCCCACTGCATGGCACCTTGGGTAAGTATCTTCTACTACAGCCTCGGACCGACCAAAGTCTTGTGAGTGGATTTGGTGGACGGAAACTGAAAGAAGCCCGTCATATATTATATATATATATATATATATATATATATATATATATATAATATATATATATATATGTACGTGTGTATATACATTTGTGTGTCTGTGTTTATCCCCCATCATCACCGCTTGACAACCGATGCTGTTGTGTTCACGTCCCCGTAACTTAGCGGTTCGGCAAAAGAGACCGATAGAATAAGTACTAGGCTTACAAAGAATAAGTCCTGGGGTCGATTTGCCCGACTAAAGGCGGTGCTCCAGCATGGCCACAGTCAAATGACTGAAACAAATAAAAGAGAGTAAAGAGAGTCACGAATGAGAAGGCATTCTAAAAACTGAAAGATGATCTAAGTTATGTTTTTGATACAACACCAATCATAAATAGGAGCGTGAGATATAACAAGAAAACAATCCTCAATATTAAAGCTATAAAACGGACGAAATGTTATTAATCCTTAGAGGTGGCAATACTGGTGGCTTTTGTAGATCGTACCTGACTGATGAATCGGTGTAGATGAGGTTGAGATTTATCATTGTTGGTCGACATAAGTACGAAGGGGATTTTATTTCTGGTGAAGAAAAATTGAGAAGAAGGAAAGACTGTTTCCTTCACATGCTCAGAGAGTATTTTTTGTCTTGTTAAGGCATTTATATTTCAATTTTCGTGGTCACTAATTTCAGAAGAACTGCATGTTTGGCCTCAGATTTAGTGTGATGGCATGTTGCAAGATTTATATGCATTTGTTTCTAAATCGAGAGTGTTGTCTTAGAAGATATTGCTATGAAATGAATAACAACTGCTTTAGTTGAATACAATTTATGGAACCGTTTGTCGCTGATACAACGAGTGTGAACACTGGGAAAAGAAATAGCATTGTCATTCAGTTGCAATGACTTTGCTCCAAAGATTTTGAAAGAACCGCAACTTATTGGTTGTCAGCATCACATCCTTGATAGAGTTATTCGTGTTGTATTAGATAACGAACTTGGAGAAAACAAGTCATCTCCCAATATTGAATATACATTCATCCCAGAGCTTCTAAGTAATTACGAGAAACTCCAGGCTAATTTCAACAATGGCGAAGAAAAGATTACTGAATCAGATGACA
>NC_043002.1:81405719-81408219 GCF_006345805.1 Octopus sinensis | reverse complement strand
GTCAAGTTCAAGTAGGCACTGATGCCTTTTACGGCGACACAATTCGTTTTTCATATTTGATCTTGCCTTTTTATGGCAGTATAGTAGGGCGTGGTCATGAGCTAGGGAACATGAGCAGGAGGGTTCAAAATTCTGCAGGAACCTTGCTACAGAATTCACTTTGTAGTGAGTTTGTTATAACAAAGTCGAATCAAAATTATAATGACATGTAGAGAAAAAGAAGCAAATACATTACATAATGTTGCATGAACCATAAGAGAAAAAAGTTCACTAAGTATTTAGACTTCAAAATAGTTCAATATATGTATGAACTGTTATAGCACAGAAATATACTATTATACGTAATATATCTGTTCATACATGGCAGACCAACGCACCTTCCTGCCACGTTTCGTAGTAATGTCAATAGTAGTTATAAAGGGCAAAGGCCCCTTTCGGTCACGAATGACCATGAGATTGCACCTAGAAAGTTACTCTCCGAGGCACAAGTCCAGGCTAAGTTGTTTATGGAAGACCAGTAGTCGCCCGTGCATACTAGTCTCTCCTCTCCGCGCCACTGATGTTATCCAAGGGAATGGCAAAGGCCGATATAGCATGGCACCAGTGACGTTGCAACTCATTTCTACAGCTGAGTGAATTGGAGCTACGTGAAATGAAGTGTTTAGCTCAAGAATACAACACACAAACTGGTCCGGGAATCGAACTCACTACATCATGGTTGTGAGCCCATCATTCTAACTATGGAGACATGCACCTTCAATAGTTAGTATAAGGACAACTATTTTATGTGCTGGTGGTGTTTGCGTATGTATACGTGATTATGATATTTGTGAAATTGTGCCTTTGTTAGATGTAGTTTGAATGTAAGCCTTTTCTAACTCTGTCAATGGGGAGAGATAAATCATGGAGAGCCGAAAAAAGTGAACACGTAGCTGTGCTCGAACCAGTAGAAGTATCATACGAAATATGAGGCGGGAAAAATCTGTTCAGTGAGACGCGATGGTCTTCAGTCAAAAGCATACTTTCAGCTTGCTCTATGTCGATCGGACACAGACTTACAGCCATTAGATCCTGTTGCTTATCGTGTCGTTTAATCACAATGAAGCCGCGCTTTGTTGTCCTCTGTAAAAGGGAAAGGAAGAGCTTGGGAAAGGAAGTATAGAAGACCAGAAATTTCTGAAGTAGCAACTCTCCTCCTTGTACACTATAAAAGTTATCCAAAAGCAAAATTGAGTGCAATACAGCTTAGTACCAAAACCGTTGCAGAAATCTTCATAGCGAAATTCGAAAACAACATCAGATTCACGTAGATAACTTACTTTGCAGGCTGAGAGGGGATGTAGGCCTAGGAAAGCAATCCATCCAAGAAGGAATTTGCATATAATGTAATAAATATAATTATTTGTTTTATTGAGCTATTTTGTTTGTGCAAACTAGTGCATGACCTAGTTTTAGCTTAAAAAACAATTATTATTGCTGTAGTTTAGTCCCAGGTCAACATTGTCGATTTAACTTAGAATCAAAGCATCCCGATGGCAAACACTACGTATTTTCCCTATGCGCATCAAACTGGGGCCATATAGTCCAATGCATGCTTTTCTAACAAAGAAAGGTGTGATTTAAGGGAAAATTGACTGTTATTTCTAGTATGTTGCATGACCACTTATAAATACTCTCACTGGATCGACCTAATTTGGTTACGTGTGGAGGGTTATAAAATGTAACATGTATTTTTGTAAGTGTTTTTATGTGTATATTTAAGTATCCATTTAACTTGTTATGCCGTGTATTTGCATGTGGGTGCGCTTGTCTACGTATATGTGAGCACGCATGTTGCTGTATGTAGTTTGATTCATTAAGCTTGTTTTACGAATCGGTGAAAGGGTGTGTACGAACACTTCCTGTGTATATTAAGCAAGAGATATTAAGTAAGTGATATTATGTAATTATCACTGTATTTTATGCAATTATCTAAAAGTATTAGAGTAATAACAGTTGAAGCAGAGTATTGAGTAGTAGCAGCAGGCAAAAGCAACAGTAGATTCGTAAGCAGCAGCAGACAGAGTAAAGCGGCCCAAGATGATGTGCAATGCGATCAAATCCAGAAATAATATATTGTGCATGAGGAACAGCTTTTCGTTCATCATATATTGAAAACAGGGCTGTGTTCTAGTTTTACCTTTATCTTTATTTTTACCACCATTTCAAAACCATCACAGTCCCATTTTCTGGATGGCGAGTGTTACTGCCTTTTTATTAAAGGTGGAGACAATGTCATTGGTATAAATATTGGTTTCGGGCGAGTAATTACTTCGACCCCTAGTATATGATTGGTACTTAATTTACCGACTCCGAAAGGTTGAAAGACAAAGTCGATCTCGGCGGGATTTGAACTTTGAACGTAAAGACAGACGAAATGCCGCTAAGCATTTTGCCCAGCGTGCTAATGATTCTACCAACTCACCGCCTTAATTGGTATAAGACATTAACTCCAGAACTT
>NC_043002.1:81388219-81400719 GCF_006345805.1 Octopus sinensis | reverse complement strand
ATTCTTAAAATTTTGTGAGTTTTTCTTAATTGTGGGTGTCTAAATTTTAAAGATATTTTTTTTTGTTGATATCTTTTATATTTCACTTTTTCAATCATTGAACTGCGATCATTCTGGAACAGCGCCTCAAAGGGTTGTAGTCAAACAAAATGACCGCAACAATTATTATTAATTTTTGAATACTTATACTTACTAGCGGGACCCGTGAATATTTCACAGAATTAAGGGTAAAACTACTGGGTTATTTGTGAAAACTTTACTTAAAAAACCAGGAAGCGTAGCTTGTGCTGAGTCTGTATGGAAAGATATGTGTTCATCTGCTAATCATTGAAAAGTGAAAGAAATTGGAATACAATGATTACTTAATGTACTTTATATCAGAATGTACATATAATACATATGATACAACCTTTAGTTAAATTGCATATATCTACCACGTAAATAAGCGTAATATTTCATGGAATTCTGCTTATGCGCATGCGTTAAGTGATAGATGATATAAAAAATTTAGTTCAATTTAAAAAATACACTTTTCACTATCCAGTCACCATCGCCATCTCCACGATTACCACCACGACCTCCATCTCCATCTCCATCACAGCCACCACCACCACCACCACCACCACACCATCTCTCCCATCCTCTCCCTCCCATCCTCTCCCTCCCATCCTCTCTCTCCCTCCTCTCTGTCCTCCTCTCCCCTTCTCTCTTTCCTTTCTCTCCCCCTTCTCTCTCTCCCTCTCCCTCTTTCCCGTCAGCTAATCACGTGAAGGTGTTACAATTACATTCCGCCTACCTTACGTCATGGACGCTTCTCCCTCTTTTCCCCCTCTCTCATTTTTCTCTTTCTTTTCACGCCTTCAATCACGCGAAAGCGTTACTGAATGGCTAAATAACACAATGACCGGCAGAATTATTATAAGATTCAATTAGTCTCTTCTGCCGAACAATTTCATTACAGGGACGTAAACAGATCAACATCGGTTGTCCAACGGTGGTAGGGACAAATATAAGCAAACATACACGCACATGTGCGCGCATACACACGCACTCACGCACATACTACAAACCTCCATACAATTTCCATGTACCAGACTCGCTCAGAAGGCATTAGTCTGTTCGCGGCTAAAGTAGGAGATACTTACCCAAGATGCAGTGCAGCAGGTGTGAACCCTAGACTATGAAGCTGCAAAACAAACTTGTTCACCACCTAACTACGCCTTTACTCTCTCTTACTCTTTTACTTGTTTCAGTCATTTGACTGTGGTCATGCTGGAGCACCACCTTTAGTCGAGGAAATCGCCCCCAAGACTTATTCCTTGTAAGCCTAGTACTTATTCTTTCGGTCTCTTTTGGTGAACTTGCTAAGCTACGGGAACGTAAACACACCAGCATCGATTGTCAAGCGATGTTGGGGTGGGGAGGACAAACACAGACACACACAAACACACACACACACACATATATATATATACATATATACGACGAGCTTCTTTCAGTTTCCGTCTACCAAATCCACCCAACAAGGCTTTGATCGGCCCGAGGCTATAGTAGAAGACACTGGACCAATGTGCCACGCAGTGGGACTGAACCCGGAACCATGTGGTTGGTAAGCAAGCTATTTTCTACACAGCCACTCCTGCGCCTATAGAAAGTGATTTTATTGTTTTTTTCAGTAACACGTAAGATTTCGAATTTAGCATAAGCTCAACTCCAGGGAAGATGGGTGTAATAAGTTTTGACTCGAATCATAATCTCTAATTGAATTCGTTGAAGGTTATTAAAATTCGTCCGCACTATTTGAGGCCGCACTATTTGGTGTATGCTTTCGTTTATTTGGTGTTTCCAAAAATAAGATTCCGGCTTATAGAGTAGTATTCGATGGCGTCGAACTAGAATAAATCTTCATTTATCTCTCATTGTGATACAGCCATTTCTTTCTCTCTCTCTCTCTCTCTTTCCCTCTCCAATTCTCTCTCTCTCTCTCCAACTCTCTCTTTCTCAGCATATATATGTATATATATATATATATATATATATATATATATATATATATATATATATATAGAATATATATATATAATACATGTATAGATATACATAAATAATACACATATATATATACAAATATATATATATGCACACATATATGCATGTTTGCACATATGTACATACGTAGGTTTGTATGTATGTATGTATGTATGTATGTGTGTGTGTGTGTGCGTGTGTTTATAGAATATGTGTTTGTGTATATATATGTATATATATATATATATATATATATTATATATATATATATATACATACATAATATATATGTATATATACATATACGTACATAAATACATGCACACACACTCACACACGCGCAATATATTATATTAAAATATATGACTATTTGACCATATCTGGTCACATAGTCATAATGTCAAGATGTCAACAGTCATTAATCATGTATAAGTAGCGCCTCGATGTTTGTAAAAAGAAATTTGTTTCTGTGTTGGCTCATAAGAATTAACTCTTCTCGTTTTTAATCTTTATAACTGGATTTTGATAAGAAATGACACGGATCTTCTTTTAAAACATAGATCGCAGTGATTTTCTTGTCTCCTAAAACATAGTACCTTGTCTAAGACTTCTTGTATCATGCTAGGAATTACTACTATTTATCCTTTGATTTCCAAATATATACGGCGAATGCTGTGATGCATTTGGTAGAGTCTACTGAATAGGCCGATGTGCTGGTGTAGTTATGCTTGGAATGACCATTTGCTATGCCCTGTGTGACGATTGATTCGTCAAGTTCGATGCTTGAAATCTCACCTGTTTGACATCTTATCTGTTTAAAATTTTACTTGAAGATGGTGAATTATATGTTATGATGTAATCTATGAAACGGCTGTCGTAAATTTAAAATGCCATTTGTTTTCTCATTTTCACCTTCGCCGCACCTAGAACTAATCCCGGAGTCGGATCAATGGTTTAAATTCGTTTTGGTACTTACGCATCTGCAGTATCCTACCAAAACTTGATACCTTCATGAGCTCTATGTTACTGAACCTAGCCATTTCTGGTGTCCAATATTTTGATTTGCCTAGGTTTTATTGAATTCTTATCACTGATTTATACGAAGTTTGATAAAATAATTATCGGGTTTGTTAGTATTGGTAACAAAGTTAAGTACGCAGAGTGAAGCCGTTTTACACAAATAGACTTTGAATTATGACACGCATGTACAGTAACTTATCGCGTTTTCGCTCGCTTACCTTGTTTATAGTAGTGCTTTGAAGTAAAGTGTATAGAATGTGGTCGTCTCACCACACCACAAAGGTTCCCTCAGTGACCATGGCAGAGAAAATTGAGCAGAGAATCTGCATCAACGAAATTTCGAGACGTTGAGGAAATCCATGAGAATGTGACGAGTCAGCTGCTCACTATCCCCAAAGAGGAGTTCCAGGAATGCTTTCATCCATGGAAGAGAAGCTGGATAAAGTGTGTAGCTTCAGAAGGGGACCTGTTCGAAGAATATTAAATGCAGAATTAATATGCGTTGCAGTTTTCTTTGTATAGCACCAATCCCGATACTTTTTGATCAGATCGCGTATATATATAAAATGCTTCCCAACTATGTGACCTTGAGTTCTGTCTTAGTGCGCAGCAGCTAGAGTCTTCTGCCATAACGCCGGGATAAACATAGCCATGTGAGTAGATTTAGTAAACGAAAATTAAAAGAAGCCCGACGTGTGTTTGTGTAAGTCGGTATATGTATATATACCGTAAATCCTCGAGTATAGTCCGCCCTTGAGTATAATACGCAGGGGATTTTTAGGGGGCTATACCTCTGAAAAACCTAAACCTTGTGTATAATACGCATCCTTTCTCTAACTTGAGTCAAGGAGGTTAATATAACGTCCTTGGTTTGTAAAAATGCATACGGTAACGTCCTTTCTTGCCTTCTTTATCTTTGGTATCTGTTTAATTTCATATTTATTTCTCCATAACCTGACATTGCTTTCGTCAACATCAAATTTTCTTCCGGCGGCCCTATTACCATGCTCTTCAGCATATGATATAGCTTCAAGTTTAAACATAGATGAATAAGATCTACGAAGCATTTTATGGGCATGTAATGTATAAAATGTTTTACTGGAGATTAATGTACAGGTTTAAGTCCCTAGTAAACACCCACAGTAGTTCAAACATTTAATACTGGTATTTAATTAATTATCTATTGTTTGCCACGGTAATGATGCAAACTGCCAATACAAACAGCAGGATGAACTATTTAGGACTAAACTATTAAGCACAATTCGTGCATAATTAAGCCAGCAGTACCTAGACGAACAAACACTTCCGCGCATGCGTAATATAACAAATGGTGATGTTCTTAACTGTTATATGGGAATGTAAATATGTTTGCAAATTGTTTTTGCTACATGTTATTCTGTGTTCTGAATACTTTTATTTTAATAAATGTTGCTTACTGCAAGTTATAGATGATTCTTTTATGACTTCATTGCTTTCAGGCTTAGCTTAATGTATTTTAGCGCCCGACATCACAAAATACGTCTGAATAACCATTGCCGGACAGCAAATAGAGACTCGGACATTGCTTAGAAAGTATTTTTCATTTTTAACCTCGTAAATAGTACGCACTAGGGAATTTGACCTTTAAATTTTGAGAAATAAATGCGGATTGTACGATTATACTCGAGGATTTATGGTATATATATATATATATATATATATATGTATGCATATATATATATATGTGTGTGTGTGTGTGTGCGTGCGTGTGTGTGAACACAAATACACACTCAAATACACATATTTCTATATATGTATTATAATGTGTATATATATATATATATGCATACACACACACACACACACACACACATATATAATGATACATATATAATGTATATATATATATATAAATATATATATATGTGTGTGTGTGTGTGTGTGTGTGTGTGTGTGTGTGTGTATCTCGGTGGGGTCGGGGCATTATGCTAATAATAAACACCCGCAATGGTTCTATTTCACTTCATTTATTGACCAGTGATTTAACATTTCACCAATCGATTATTGTTTCATCGCTTGATCAATCAATCAATCATTCATGTGTGTCGGTGAAATAACGTTTATCCCCATTCGAGATCTCATCAATGAAACGCTGTCTCTACTCTTGTACTATTTCTGGTCTGTCTACCTGTCTCCTTGTTTAAAGGTTCTATATTCATATCAGGAGGCACAATGGCCTAGTGGTTAGGGCAGCGGACTCGCGGTCGTAGGATCTCGGTTTCGATTCCCAGACCGGGCGTTGTGAGTGTTTATTGAGCGAAAACACCTAAAGCTCCACGAGGCTCCAGCAGGGGGTGTGGTGATCCCTGATGTACTCTTTCGCTACGACTTTCTCTCACTCTTTCTTCCGTTGACCTGCTCGCTTAGCCAGCGGGGTGGCGTCATTTGAAGGCTAAAACAATGCGAAGCGCATTGTGACCAGCGATGTGTAGCAACATCTGGTAGCCTGGTCGGTCACGGTCATCACGGTGATATATATATATCCACGTGCGTGACAAAATATGATTTCAGAACTTATGTATGTTCGTGAGAATATATGATGTTTATCATATTCCAGAATATATATATCTTAGCGCTATTGGTGAATTTAAATTAAATTGGGGAGGAAGAGTTTAACTCAATGATATCTATGCTGTATATTTACATTTTCTGTAAAGCCGCAAACTGTGTCTATTTCGTGTGCGGATATCTACACTTGAAAGCAAACAATAGACGAAGATGGCGTCACATCTTTCAAAGTTTTTTCTGATATTTTATAAGAGACGAGATTTCATAATGAAAAAAATTTTAAAGTGACATAACAGCTCCTTATAATCACACTTCATATACTTTGTATATTAGGAGGCATGTACCTGTGTACTAATATATATTATATATATATATATATATATTAAAGATATATATGTATGTATATATATATATGTGTAATGCATACATATATACACATATGTATATGTGTAAATATATATATACATATGCATATATATATATATATAAAGATATACATGTATGTATATATATGTATATGCATACATATATATACACACATGTATATGTGTAAATATATATATATACATAAAGTAAATATGTATATATAGTATATATATATATATATATATATATATATAATTATTCTGTGTACGTATGCATATCTATATATATATATATATATATATATATATATATATACATTTTATATATGTGGTTATATATATATATATATATATATAGATATATGTAGAGATATATAATATATACATACATATATATATATAATATATATATATATATATATATATATATATATATATATTATATATATATCCCACTTGTGGAATATACATGGATATATATCATAATGTGCGCATTCGCACATATATATATGAATGTCTGTACTTATACATTTCTACATGTGTGTGTGTGTGTATGTGTATGTATGCGTCTGCGTGCGCATAAATAAGAGTGTTTCTTTGTTCTGCTAAATACAAAAAAACAACGCCTACTCTTCCGCGTTCCTTCACACAACTTCAGACAATTTCTTTCTCTCTTTCTTCATCATTCTCATCGGTTCTCACATTAAATATAACTATTCTCTCCTTTCACTCCCCAAATTTGAAGAAAATTTTGATAACAAGAAAACAAAAAAACAAAAAAAAAAACACCTGCAAAATTCAACCATCCCCACAAAACAGCCAACATGGCTACTACGTCCATCATCTTCTCCCGCCCGCTCGCCCGCCTGCCCGCCTGCCCGCCACTTCATCCTCCACAGCTAAAGAAAATAACACATTCATGCATTTAGTGTCCTTTTTAATTATCAACAACTCTTACAACAACATCAATAACAATACAAATAACGTTTACAACGAAACTGGAAACAGAACAGCAAAACAAAAAAAAAAGCAAAGCTATATGGTAACTATGGTAACTGACAGCATCTCTTGCTATCTCGAGGAAAATGTAATTGTTAAAAATAGCAATTTAGAAATAGTGGGAAGAATTATTATTTTTATTATTGTTATTATTAATATTATTATTATTATATTATTATTATTATTATTATTATTATTATTATTATTATTATTATTATTATTATCATTATTATTATTAAAGGAGGCGTGCTGACAGAATTGTTAGTGCGCTGGAGGAAATCGACTTTCACCGAAATCGACTTTACTTTTCATCCTTTCAATGTCCATAAATTGAGTACCTGTGAGACACTGGGGTCATTGTAATCGACTAGTCCCCTCCCACCAAATTTCAGGCCTTGTGCCTAAAGTTAAAAGGATTATTTTTATTTCTTTATTACTCAAAGCGGGCTAAACATAGAGAGGACAAACAAGGACAGATTAAGGTTTAAGTCGATTACATCGATCCCAGTGCATAACTGGTACTTGTTACTCGACCGAAAGGATGAAAGGCAAAGGACCGCGGAGGAGTTTGATCTCAGACGTAACGGCAGCCGAAATACCTATTTCTTACGACCCACAAGGGGCTAAACACAGGGAGACAAACAAGGACAGACAACGGATTAAGTGATTATATCGACCCCAGTGCAATGGTACTTAATTTATCGACCGCGAAATGATAAGGCAAGTCGACCTCACGGAATTTGGATCCGTAAAGGACAGCCGCCGAAATACCTATTTCTTACTACCCACAAGGGGCTAAACACAGGGAGGACAAACAAGGACAGACAAACGGATTAAGTCGATTATATCGACCCCAGTGCGTAAATGGTACTTAATTTATCGACCCCGAAAGGATGAAAGGCAAAGTCGACCTCGGCGGAATTTGAACTCAGAACGTAACGGCAGACGAAATACGGCTACGCATTTCGCCCGGCGTGCTAACGTCTCTATTATTATTAAAGGCGGTGAGCTGGTTACGGTCTGAATTCAAATTACGCCAAAGTCAACTTTGCCTTTCATTCTCTCGGGTCGATAAAATGAGTACCAGTCGAGCGCTGTGGTCGATGTAATCCACTAACCCTCTCCACCAAAATTTCAGGCTTTGTGCCTACAGTAGAAAGGATTTTTATTATTATTACATCCGCCTTAGCGAAGGCAGAGGTATTGTTTTCACTCGTGTTTGTTTATCTGTGGACATGATATCTCAAGAATCGCTTGATGGATTTGGATGAAACTTTCAGGCATGTTTGGTCACGTGATTCGCACGAACTGATTAGATTTTGGGATCGATCCTGTACCGGACAAGGATTCTGGATTATTTTTCCTGTATTTTTACTAAATATTTGAGAGCGGTCGGGTTCATTTTTAGTATTCTTGTTTTTGAGAGCAGTCGACTTTATTTCAGATATTCTCATTTTAAAAATCATCCCTGGCTAATCGTTGAGAGGACGTTGGTGTTGCCATGGCGGAGGTTAATATTAAGATTAAATAAGTACCAGCCAATCACTAGAGTCGTTGTAATCGACTTAATCCCCTTCTCTGTCCTTGTTTGTCCCCCTATGCTTAGTCCCTTGTGGGTAATTAAGAAATAAATATTATTATTATTATTATGGCGGTGAGCTGACTGAATGATTAGGACGCCGGACAAAATGCGTAGCGGCATTTCGTCCGCCTTTACTTTCTGAGTTCAAATTCTGCCGAGGCCGACTTTGTCTTTCATCCTTTCGAGTTGGATAAAATAAGTTCTATTTGAGAACTGGAGTTGATATAATCGACTTAGTTCCTCCCCCAAAATTTGAGGCCTTGTGCCTATAGTAGAAAGACTTATTAAAAGAAGCGAACTGACAAAATCGTCAGCACGCCGGACGAAATACTTAGCGGTATTTCGTCCGTCTTTACGTTCTGAGTTCAAAATTCCTCCGACGTCGATTTTACCTTTCATCCTTTTTGCATCGATGTAATAAGAACCAGTTGAGTACTGGGGTCGATGTAATCGACTTGCCTCCTCCCGCCAAATTTCAGGCTTTGAACTTGTATTAGAAAGAATTATTATTATCTTGGCAGTGGGCAGGAAGAATCGTTAGAGCATCAAATAAAATGCTTTGCTGTATTTCTTTTGGCATTTTTTATTCTGAATTCAAATTCTGCCGCGATCAACTTGGCCTTTCTTCCTCTCGGTGTCGATAAAATAAATACCAGTTGGATACTAGGGTCGATGTAATCGACTTACCCCCTCCGCCGAAATTGCTGGCCGTGTATTGCAATTTGAAATTATTAATATTTTAGCGACGAGTTGGCAGAATGGTTAGGACCCTTGACGAAATGCATAATGGCATTTCGTCCGTCTTTACATTCTGAGTTAAAATTCCACCAAGGTCGACTTTATCATTCATCCTTTCGGGGTCAATAAAATAAGTACCAGTTGAATAACTAGGGTCGATGTAATCGACTTCGCTCATCCCACCAAAATTTCAGGCTTTGTGCCTTTAGTAGAAAGGATTATTTTTATTATCATTATTATTATTATTGAGTGAGAGAGCAGTGCATGCCATCAAAGTGACACTGTAGTAAAATATACGAAGCCCGTATAATAATAATAATAATAATAATAATAATAATAATAATAATAATATAATAATAATAATAGTAATGGCGGAAATTCAAAAGATAGTGCTCATGGGAACTGCTCAAATCCTACGCAAAATACTTTCTAAGGTCTCTGGGTGAGACTTGGAGCCAACTTGTACAAATATAAAGCAAAAATCAAACATAGAATAATAATAATAATAATAATAATAATAATAATAATAATAATAATAATAATAATAATAATAATAATAATAATAATAATAATTATTATTATTATTATTATTATTATTATTATTATTGTTGTTTTTGTTAAGACAATGAGCTGGCCGAATCGTTAGCTGGCAGAATGCTTAGTGGTATTTCGTCCGTCTTTTCGTTCTGGGTTCACATTCCGCCTAAGCCAACTTTACCTTTCATCCTTTCGGAATCTATAAAATAAGTACCAGTTAAATACTGGGGTCGATATAATCGACTAGCCCCTATCCTGAACTTGCTGGATTTGTTCCAAAATTTGAAACCATCAGTATTTTCACTATTGTTGGTGTTGTTGGTGCTAAGTTTGAATCGTTGATGCGTCAGACAAAATGGTTAGTGGCATTTCTTTCTGCTCTTTAAGTTTTGAATTCGAATTGCACCAAGATGGACTTTACCGTTTTTTCTCATTCGGAGTCAATAAGGCTTGAAACAAAGTGCAAAAATTGTTTGCGAACGCATGCAGAAAACTAGAGGCAGTTTATTTATTTCTTTTTTCTGAGGAGTAATAAAGAATGCACAAATTGATCTCACCAAAAATAACAGAACAATATACCTTAGAACATCGCATCCAATTCAAAAACAATCCCAAATAAAAACTATAGCATACACATGTATTGAGGTTGAGCAAAGCAAGGTCAGATTAAAAGTGTCTAAAACCAGTCTGGAGCATTAATACCTGTGTCACTCGAGGGAAACGTTTTGGTGCTATTGAAGTAAGGTTTCAAACTGAAAAAGCGAAGAGTGACGAACTGCTACCGATTCCAACACTCCTAGGTCGGGGAGAGGCAAAACTAAAGGTGACTGAGGCGCCTGCAGAAGAATATATCTCTCCTTGCTTGTGAAGTGTATTCTGGAAGTCCACAGAGTGGAAAAGGAGAATTAGTTAGATACATAGATGGAACACTATTACTTCAAGCAGAGTAAGTAATCATGGAGGCTATTCCTGACTTGGTCAAGCTCCGAGATGATTTGCAGCTTTTCATAGCGCCACCAAACTGCTCCATCAATGTTTTACAAAATTATGTCCTGGAACAATTGTAACAAATTAATCATGGGTGCAGGATCTACAAAATGGACTAGATAACAGGAAGTGCACAGTAGACCTTTCAGAATGGAAAAGTCATTCAGAAATCACCATAAAAAAGTAGTAAGATATCGGATATAATCAAAACAAGTGATTCTGATTGAATTCGTTGCATCACATGAAAGCAGAATGGAGTATGCCGACATCTACATGAATGAGAAATATACCAGTTTTGCCGTCAAATTTAGAGAATCTGACATCTTAGTCTATGTCCTTGACATAAACATGGGAATAAAGGATTTTGTGGCCAAATATGCCCATATTATCATGAAGCGATTATCACTTTCTGGGTAAAAGTGAATCAGAATTGTAAAGATAATGCCAGAAACAGTCGAAATAATTAATCTGGATTTGATTAGAGTGAACTTCAAAACGTATAACTTACTCTACATGAAACTGGTGCCTCAGACCGAAGTGGAAGCGCCATACAAAGTACCTTGATTCAAGGGCAGTATTATCACTCTCAAAGATGCAGGTTAATATGCACACAGCAGAGCAAAAATCTGAAAGCAAAGGAATATCAAGATGTCATGACTTGGATACGGCATGGACCCTTTACAACGCAAAGAGTTAAGGGTCAAAACACTTATATAAGAGGTAGGGATTCATCTCACATATCTCGCTGCTGTTCAACTTTCCATATAGTTCATTACACGCACCAAACACATGACGCACGCGAGCGTACATGCACATATATACATATGTGCATGTGTGTGTATATGCATATATATCTATATATATATATATATATATATATATATATATATAAAGTGTAGGAAGATTTAAAGTTTATGCTCCATGGTCGTAACTTCAACCGTGTTTTTTTCTGTTGTGATTTTTGCTACCAGGTATCGGTTATCATTTGAATTATCCGTAATAAGATAATTCATTATCTACTTCAATAACTATATATATATATATATATATATATATATATAGTATATATATATATAATATATATATATATATATGTATGTATATATAAGGCAAATAAGTAACAAGGATGTCCAGGTTATAACTGGACACCCTTGTTATTTATTTGGTGTGCGGATAATACCGGGCTGACTTGTGCCTCAACTTAAGTATCTTTTCCAGCTGAATCTTAATTAACTCTTAATATATATATATATATATATATATAATTATATATATATATATATATGTATATATATTACTACATATATATATATAATATATATATATATATATATATATATATATATAATATATGTATATATATATATATACGTACATATATATATAATGTATATATATATATGTATTTATATATATATACATACATACATATATATGTATATATATATGTGTATATATATATATGTATATGTATATGTATATGTATATGTATAAGTATATGTATATATATATATATATATATATATATATATATTTAGATGTACATATATATGTGCATATATATATGTATATATATACACATATATTATATTAGATGTATATATTATATGTATGTGCCTATATATATATATATGCATATATATATATTATATATAATATATATATATATTATATATATATATATATATATAATATAT
>NC_043002.1:81367390-81379890 GCF_006345805.1 Octopus sinensis | reverse complement strand
TAAAAAAGACCGATAGAATAAGTACTAGGTTTACGAAGAATAAGTATTGGGATCGATTTCTTCGACTAAAATACTTTAAGGCAGTGTTCCAGCATGGCGGCAATCGAATGGCTAAAACAAATCAAAGAATAAGAAAGTTTAGGCTCCCACTCACATACATATACATGCTTACACACACACACACACACACACACACACACACACACACACATATATATATATATATGTATATATATTTATATATATATATTCTATTATTCTTTTAGTCGAACAAATCAACCCCAGGACTTATTCTTTGTAAGCCTAGTACATATTTTATCGCTATTTTTTTGCCGAACCGTTAAGTTACGGGGACTTAAACACACCAATCTCGGTGGTCAAGCAATGGTGGGGGCACAAACACAGACACACAAACATATATAGCTTGTTTCAGTTTCCGTCTATCAAATCCACCCACAAGGTTTTGGTCGGCCCGAGGCTATAGTAGAAGACATTTGCACAAGGTGCTACGAAAGTGACTGAATCCGGCACCGAGTTGTTGGTAAGCATGCTACTTACCACACAGCCACTCCTGAATATTTTACAGTAATGTCAGCGTCAGGCATTGTTTAGGGATAAGCGAACTTTAAATTTTAAATTTGATAATAGATTTTTGTAGTATGCCGTTTAAGGCCCGTTCACTGTATTTGGCAACCTGATGTCATCAATAGTACGGATATAAATTCCACCGGATTTACTTCAGGAATTGCTTCATGTTCTTTTTTGTTCTTTTATTCTTTTATTTGTTTCAGTCATTTTACTGCGGCCATGCTGGAGCACCGCTTTTAGTCGAGCAAATCGACCCCAGGACTTATTCTTTGTAAGCCTAGTACTTATTCTATCGGTCTCTCTTGCCGAACCGGTAAGTGATGGGGGGCGTAAACACACCAGCATCGGTTGTCAAGCGATGTTGGGGGAGGGGGACAAACACAGACACACAAACATGTACATGCATACACACACACACAAACACACATATATACGACGGACTTCTTTCGGTTTCCGTCTACCAAATCCACTCACAAGACTTTGGTCAGCCCGAGGCTATAGCAGAAGACACTTACCCAAGGTGCCATGCAGTGGGACTGAATCAGGAACCATGTGGCTGGTAAGCAAGCTACTTACCACACAGCCACTCCTACACCTTATGACATGAGAGAAAGAGAAAGGAAATGGAATTCACGAGATCCTTTATTAAGCACTACGATCGTTTCGACTCATCGTGCATCGGTCCCTCGCGAGTGAGATTATGTACAAATATTTATGTTACAGTGATGGTATGCATGGGTGACTGCTGGTCTTACATACACAACCTTGCCCAGATTTGTGCCTCGGAGGGTAACTTTCTAAGTGCAATCCAATGGTCATTGATAATCGAAAGTGTTCTGTACCCTTCCCTAGTTTTGCTTATTTCGTTTAAAATACATACTGGTATTTGCCTGTAGCTACGATGTGTCGAAACGATCTTTATCTAACTATCTATCTATCTATCTATCTATCTATATCTATCTATCTATCTATCTATCTATCTATCTATCTATCTATCTGTACACATATACACATAAAACCATCGTTACAATATATTTGAAGTGTTGAAGCTGAAGGATTTGGGAAATGCCCAAGTCTCCAGGACCGACATTACTTTCCAGTACAGATCTGAGTAGATTTGTATTGAGTACACTTGTATTGAAAGATGATCTTAACGTGACCAGCTCATCTTTTGTTGTTATAGAGGGTGTCCATAAAGTCTCTTTACAATTTTAAAATTTTATTACAAAGGCAGTTGACAAGATACCATAACAAGATTTGTTTTATTGTAATAATTGTTTATTAAAGTTTTTTTAACTGTTATTTAATAGACCTCAATATGGGCACCATTAGTTGCGCGAAACACATTAAGACGGTACTCGATTTCTTGCCTTGCTCACTGTATGATAGCCACATCAACGGTGGCAATGGCATTACGAATCCTTTGTTTGAAGTCAGCATTGTCGCGTATCTTTGTTTGATACACGATAGCTTTTACATAACCCCATAAAAAGAAGTCCAAGGGGGTGATATCTGGTGAACGCGGTGGCCATGGAATTGGCCCATCTCTTCCAATCCATCGGTCGGGAAATGTTTGATTGAAGAACTGACGAACATTCCGTCCCCAATGTGGTGGTGCACCATCTTGCAGGAAAATGATGGTTGGTTGTAAATCAATCAATTGTGGTTCCACATATTCAGTCAGAAGGTCGAGGCAAAAATCTACAGTAATTGTTGCCTCGTTGAAGAAAAATGGATCAATTATTCGACTGCACATGATTCCACATCACATATTCACTTTTGGACTATCCCGTTGAAGCTCCCTAGTCACATGGGGGTGTTCTGATCCCCATATTCTCACATTGTGTCTGTTTAATTTCCCTGAAACATGAAAAATCGCCTCGTCACTAAAACAAACTCGCTTGAGGAATGCTTCATCCTCATTTTATAGGGGGTCAGCGAATCAGTTCCCTTCCATCAAAAGAGTATCTGAAACACAAAAATTTAATATCAATAAAAACTTTAATAAACAATTATTAATATAAAACAAATCTGGTTAAAATATCTCATCAACTGCCGTTGTAATATTTTTTTTTTAATTGTAAAGAGACTTTATGGACACCCTGTATATTGTTTTTAAGCCTGCATTATACAATGTAGCATACATTTTTTTTAATATTAGAAGAGTTTCATTTGAAAAAGGTTTATCTACTAGCCGGTTGCAATTAAAGGCTTCCTGGTTTGCTCTTTTCTTTATTATAACAAGGCTTATGTAAATATATTTATGTATGTAATCGAAATACTGTCAGCCCTACCGTCCATCACTATCACCTCCTCTCTGAGTAAGTTGTACTTTACCCTGCCGTTTATACCAAAAGCCTGGTTGAAATAACGATATGGCAGTAATTCAGGGTATCTTTAACTTCATGCCCTCCGTGAAGATATAAGTACCTTCTTGGAGGGCTTGGAGTTAAAAACGCTTTGTAATAGAAACTATAAGAGAGCGAGCAAGAATGCGAGAGAGAGAAAGAGAGAGGAGTGGGAGGGAGAGAGAAAGTGTGACAGGGAAATAGAGTTTCTGACAGTCAAGAGTATCTTCTATTCTGCCTAGCAATATACTCCTCTGTAATAGGGCGTCACTGTATGTCTCGATGCTCAACAAAAGACTCCTACATACCCGTTCGAATTGCTAGAATTAGCTGTCAAATTCCCCTTAAGTCATATGTATATATGAATTTTTAATTATGGATATATTTGATAATGTACCTTCTGGTATATAAAAAAGACGGGCTGGTCATGACTGGATCACCTTTCATCACAGGACTGCTCGATCAAGGCTGACCTAGAGCTAAACACCATCTACTTAGATTATTTCGAGTCAACCATAAAACTGCATGTTATTCTTACATACTGGAAATAAGCAAAATTTCTCCCAAGTCACAACTTATTGCATTTTATTTCAACTTCTAGAAGACAAACGGTAAAGTTGTCATATGCAGGATTTCGACCCAGGTTGCTGAGAGAACAAATATCACAATACGTTGTCTCCGACGCACAAACGACTGCGACCAATTCACTATCTATCTGAGCCTAGTGCTTAATTGTTATTTGTTTTATACCAACCCAGCATATAACATACATATATATTATAAATAATATATTGTACGCGTATACAAAGCAACGGCGACGTCAGTAGAGGCACAAGCTCAGAACAGGAAGGGTGTTTTTAATTTACTCCCCCAGATGCGGAGAAAAAATAAAAGCAAAAAAAAAAAAAAAACAAAACAAAAAAAACATGCTTAACTCCAGCAACATTCGAAGCTTGAACTCAGTCACGGAAGCAATGAAATGCCGCGCTGAAATTTTTTGACGGACGTCACAGCAGATTCCACCAATCCACTGATCAGATTCTGTAAGAAATGTTAAATTGAAAAACCTTGTGCTATGTAAGTGACCTGAGCGGCATCTTCTTTGATGCTTTTGATGTTGGTCATATCACTTTCCATACTCGCCACTTCTATTTTCCGTTTAACCTTATTATTTTTTTCCCCACTTCTTCTAAACTAATTATTTTCTTGTTTGTTTTGCTTAGCTTTAGTTGCTTCCTTTATTTTTACTTCTAACGTATAAATCAGTATGCGTGTATGTATGTATGTATGTATGTATGTATGTATGTATGTATGTATGTATGTATGTATGTATGTATGTATGTATGTATGCATGTGTATATGTATGTATGTATGTATGTGTGTATCTATGTATTATATGTATATATGTATATATAATATATATACACACACACACACATATATATATGTGTATGCACATACACACACATATATATACACATTAATATCTATCTATCTATCTATCTATATCTATCTATCTATCTATCTATCTATCTATCTGTCTGTCTGTCTGTCTGTCTATCTATCTATCTATCTATCTATCTATCTATCTATCTATCTATCTATCTATCTATCTGTTTGTCGTTGTCTGTCTCTATATATGTGTGTGTGATAGCACACAAGCACAAAAACTTATTTAAAAAATGTTATACACACATGTGTGCGCGTATATAAAGGTATGCATATATATATATATGTATGTATGTATATATGGATATATATTTCTTTATTGTCCACAAAGGGTTAAACATAGAGGGGACAAACAAGGACAGACAAACGGATTAAGTCGATTATATTGACCCCAGTGCGTAACTGGTACTTTATTTATCGACCCGAAAGGATGAAAGGCAAAGTTGACCTCGGCGGAATTTGAACTCAGGACGTAACGGCTGACGAAATACGGCTACGCATTTCGCCCGGCGTGCTAACGATTCTGCCAGCTAGCCGCCATATATGTACATATGGATACAGTGTGTGTACACATGTATATTAATCAATATTAAATATGTGTGTGTATTATATGTTTGTATGTACACACACACACACATGGACACGAATACTTATATCTGAGTATGCCAGTGTGTGTGCGTGCGTATGTGTGCGCACGTGCGTGTGTTTGTGTGTATGTAAATATATTTCCTGTAAGTCGGTCCTAATTTACTTGATTATTAAAGAAAAATGTTCAATTGGATTCTTAACTTTCAATTCTAAATCTTTTAAGTAGAACGTATTCCAAATTTTAAAAAAATCCCAACAACAAAAAAAAAACCATACATAGCAGTGTGAAGCTTTTTAAGTATAACAAAACAGATGCCAAAAGAAGCAAATAAGTTTCATCCAATTCGAATGCTTTCACTAGTCACATCCTCAATCTAATTCTCCTCACTCGGTGTTATGTACCGTTTAAAAAAAAACTATGAAAACCTTTAATAACTTGAGTCCTTTCTGGGAATCTAGCTGCGGTCTGATTCGTCTAAAAGATATATAGGAGCACTGACAAATTTCTGTGCGTTGCTATGGTGTATGAAGACGATAGTACAGATGTTTGAAGCAAGGTTCTTGTTGTTTTTATAGATGTTGTTGTTGATGTTGTTGTTGTTATTGTTGTTAATAGGAGAGAACGTAAATTTGTGGACTTCGTTGCAAGAAAGATCGGCATAGGCGCAGGAGTGGCTGTGTGGTATGTAGCTCGCTTACCAACCACGTGGTTCCGGGTTCAGTCCCACTGCGTGGCACCTTGGGAAAGTGTCTTCTACTATAGCCTCGGGCCGACCAAAGCCTTGTGAGTGGATTTGGTAGACGGAAACTGAAAGAAGCCCGTCGTATATATGTATGTGAGTGTGTTTGTGTGTCTGTGTTTGTCCCCCCCTAACATCGATGCTGGTATGTTTTCTCACCGTCACTTAGCGATTCGGCAAGAGAATAAGTCCTGGGGTCGATTTACGCGACTAAAGGCAGTGCTCCAGCATGGCCAGAGTCAAATGACTGAAACAAGTAAAAGAGAGTAATGAATATGATGACAATATGTCGTATAACCATATATTTCCGTTATAGTTTAGTTCAAGGCGGCAAGCTTGCAGACAATTAACACGACAGACAAAAAGTTCTTGTCGGTTTTTCTTTCGACATTACTTTCTAAGTTCAAATTTCTCTGAGGTCGACTTTGTCTTTCATTCTTTCTGGGTCTATGAAAGAAGTAGGCACCACTTGAACACTAAGATCGATGAAATCGATTAGCCCACTTCCCACAAGATTTCAGGCCTTGCGACTATAATAAAAAAAAGTATAATTCAGTTTATTTGTTTTATTCTTTTATTTGTTTGCTGGGGCACCTCGAAGAATTTTTAGTCAAATGCATCAACCCCAGTACATACTTCTTTTAAAGCCTGGCACTTATTCCATTGGTCTCTCGCCGAACCGCTAAGTTACGGGTATGTAAGTAAACACATCAATACCGGTTGTCAAGCGGTGTGTTGGGGGGACAAACACACACAGATACACTCTCACACACACGCGCGCACACACACACACACACACATACACACACACACACACACACACACACACACATACATATATACGACTGGCTTCTTTCAGTTTCCGACTACTAAATCCACTCACAAGATTTTGGTCGGCGCGAGGCTATAATAGAAGACGCTTGCTGAAGGTACCACGCAGTAGGACTGAAACCCGAATTAGGTGACTGGGAAGCAAGCTTCTTACCGCGCAGCTACGTAATAATTTGTTGTGCTTTATTTTTGTTGCATGTATTTACGAACAATAGCGTCATCAGATACTTGTACTCATATAAGCCTTCAACCATGCAAATCAGCGGTTTTGTATTTATCGATATTGTAGCACGCACGCACGCACGCACGCACGCACGCACGCACGCACGCACGCACGCACAGAGCAACTTAAAGAAAAATAAAAAAGAACATTCTTATCACAATAAATATTTAGTAAAAAATTTAATAATTTAGATATATGTATTCTTTTCTACTCTAGGCACAAAGCCCAAAATTTTGTGGGAGGTGGCCTGTCGATTAGATCGACCTCAGTATACAACTGGTACTTAATTGATCGACCCCGAAAGGATGACAGGCAAAGTCGACCTCGGCGGAATTTGAACTCGGAACGTATCGGCAGACGAAGTACCGTTAAGCATTTCGCCCGGTGTGCCAACGTTTCTGCCAGCTCGCCGCCTTAAGATATATGTATTCCGTGTCATCTAAGATTTAACTAAAGAAGAAATTTGTTGCACCTAAACCGAAATTCAACTGGAATAATTTCACATACATTATGTAACAAGAAATACTTTTTTCGTGTATCAGTGGCTACAACAGCTTGTTATATATGACTGTGTTACAGGAAAAATAAGCAAACATTTCCCCCACTTTCATTCATCAAGTTTCTTAGCCAGTAAGGAAGTGAAATATTAATGGACGCAAAAATTGTATCAGGTTGCCTTCCCTCAGTAGAAAAGATGTCTACTTCGGCGAAAGGATGGAGAGATTAATGTGAATTTTGACCTTCATATTCTCTCAAAGGCATTAACGTTGAAACTGAACCGAAGCACTTGCAGTCTGAAATGGAAGTTAGCTCATTGGATACGTTCATTTTGCTGAGCGATGTTAGCGCTTTTCTAAATATAATTCAAAAGGATAATATTTTGCAGACAGATGTACTCTGCAGATTCCTAAACTCACCACTTCCGTTTTGAGATCACTTCAAACGTTTCCTCCCCCGACATCCGTTTGTTGATAGATACGAGATTTGTCATGTCTTACATAGGTAGGTTCAGTGGATAAGAAGACCTTGTGAAATAGATGTGTAATTGTTACTTCCTATCACGAGTGCATGAATGAGGAATGGTCCACAGCGATGAATAGAGTTAAACTGATATATGATGCTATAGAAATCATTCTTTCAACTGGAAGCACAAGGACTCAAATTTGGAAGAAAGGATTAAGTCGATTACATCGATTCCAGTGCATAACTGGCACATAATTTATCGACCCCAAAAGGATGAAAGGCAAAGTCGACCTCGGTGGAATTTGAACTCAGAACGTAACGACGGGCGAAATACTGCTAAGCATTTCGTCCAGCGTGTTAACAATTCTTTTCTACTGTAGGCACAAAGCCCGAAATTTTTGGGGAAGGGACCAGTCGATTAGATCGAACCCAGTACGCAACTGGTACTTAATTTATCGACCCCGAAAGGATGAAAAGCAAAGTCGACCTCGGCGGAATTTGAATTCAGAACATAGCGACGGGCGAAATACTGCTAAGCATTTCGTCCAGCGTGCTAACAATTCTGCCAGCTCGCCGCCTCTGATGCTATAGAAATAATACTTTCTATTAGAAGTACAAGACCTGAAATTTTGCGGGAGGGGGTTAGTCGATGACATCAACTCCAGTACTCAATTAATACTTATTTCATCGACTACGAAAAGACGAAAGGCAAAATCAATCTCTAGAATTGAACTCGGATTTGAACTATGAGGCTATAGAAGTAATAGTGATAGATTTAATATTGATTTCAAATTTTGGCACAAGCCAGTAAATTCGGTGGGCGGGGTGAGGTGGAGGTGATAAGTCGATTACATCGACTCCAGGGCTCAACTGATACTTATTTTATCGATCATGAAAGGATGCAAGACAAAGTGAACTTCAGTGGAATTTGAACTGAAGCCGTAAAGACGGACGAAATGCCACTAAGCATTTTGCCCGGCGTACTATCGATTCTGCCAGGTCACCGCCTTAATGGTAAATTTAACGTTCGTTTCAAATGTTGGCACAAGGCCAGCAATTTCATGAGTGGGGATAAGTCAATTACATCGACCCCAGTGCTTAATCGGTATTTATTTTATCGACCCTGAAAGGATGAAAAGCAAAGGCGACTTCGGCAGAATTTGAACTCAGAACGAAAAGACAGAGGAACTGCATTTTGCCCGTCGTGCTAACGATTCTGTCAACTCGCTGCCTTAGTAGCAGATTTAATATTGGTGGTAGACTTAATCGGTCGTTATGTTTAACACCACTCTCTAGTCCTTGCGTGTCTATAGCTAAATCCGCTCTTTTGCAAGCAGTTAGTTATCATGTCCAGTTTGAGGATACATTCCTCCTGTACTTCCAAACAGTGTTGGCGATCCTGCGAAAGATCATGAGCAATGCTTTCCTCTAAGCTAACCCATAAAAAAAGCAAACAAGACAAAAAAAAAATGAATTTGAGAAAGACAGAAAAATATTAATGATTGAGTGTCGGATGACTTGTTTTTGCGTTCTAATTGCACCTGAATTGACTTTCATCCTTCAAAGATCAATGAAATAAGTACCGGTCAAATACTTTGATCGATAAAGCCGAAACAGATACAGAAAGGGTGATTAGGCAATCAACCTGAAAAGTTACACGAACTAGTAATAATTATGGTTACCCTAAAAGATTTAAGCACCGAGTACTTCATGATTTTGAATTTCAAACTTAGCAAAAGACTCATGTTAGCGTGAAAAGGTGTTCCAGGATATCCGAGGAGACAGGATTTCGTTTCTGTTAATCATAAGTCATGTGGGTGCATCTAATATCACGACACCGCGTTAAGCTTGTACCGAGAAGCATAGAACAAGTCACTTATTAAAGTTATCCATTCAGATTAGAGCCAGTACTGAAAGTGACGGCGTTGCGCATACGAATACGTCTATGTAAAAAATGCGATCGAATATAGAAAAGTCAGTAATGGGTGTACATGCATATTTCAGGAGTTCTTACTTCTTCTTCAGTACCAGATCCCTCCCATTAACCATCCACGAACATATTGCTTAAATAACTACCAAATACAGCAGTGTAACATAATTAGATATACCAACTTCACATATTAACCCATTAATGCATAGCGTCTAGAAAAATTGGCTGTGTTTTTAAGTAGCTTGCTTACCAACCACATGGTTCCGGGTTCAGTCCGACTGCGTGGCACCTTGGGCAAGTGTCTTCTACTGTAGCCCCGGGCCGACTAAAGCCTTGTGAGTGGATTTGGTAGACGGAAACTTAATGAAGCCCATCGTATATATGTATATATATATGTATATATATATATATATATGTGTGTGTGTGTGTGTGTGTGTGTGTGTGTGTTTGTCCCCCAACATCGCTTGACAACCGATGGTGGTGTGTTTACGTCCTCGTAACTTAGCGGTTCGGCAAAAGAGACCGATAGGATAAGTACTAGGCTTACAAAGAATAAATCCTGGGGTCGATTTGCTCGACTAAATGCGGTGCTTCAGTATGGCCGCAGTCAAATGACTGAAACAATTAAAAGAGTAAAAGAGTAATTGCTTGTTAAGTAAACTATTTATTGAGCTTATTTTTGGCTTAATCTCCCTCTAATCTAGTGCTCTATGAGTGAGCAGGTGCTGCGTACAAAACAAAACAACTATACGCACGTGCGAAACAAGTAACGGTAATTTTTTCTGCCTCCATTTTTCTGGACGCTATGCATTAATGGGTTAACCACATTCCTGGCAACTAGTGTGTACATATTAATTGCTATTAGGGAGACCGTATTTCGTTATCCAACCATAAAGGTTATAAGTCAATATTGTATTGTACCTGTGTTAGCAGTGGGATTCATTCAGTTTTTAAAGTTATCTCTCCAGATTTTCTATAGAGATTACGAGCAGCATTGAAAGTCACGACGTTTCGTACACAAAAATGTCCCAGTAAACAATGCAAGATGGAAAATTCGGTAATTGGTGTACATACATATTTCGGGAGTTATTGCTCCTTCTCAGTACCACATCCAAGTCATGAAGCATCCACGAGTACATGACTTAAATTAGCCACTAAATTTAGCTGTTTAACACAATTGGATATACCAATTTTACATATTAAACACATTCTTGGCAACTGGTAATAAATTATTGAATCGCACTGCTAACACAGTTGGGACACAGTGCTGACTAATAAAGCCTTTAATATACCTGGTGGTATATTATTGTAGCATAACGAAATACGGTGTTCCTACCAGTGATTAACATAAAACAAATCTTTTCAATGGGATGCATTTCAGACGCTCTTGAACTGGAATCTCCATGAAACACTCGACCTATGATTAGAAAAGTGTTGATTATAATGTTTTTGTTGCTGATGCTATTGTTGTTGCTGTTGTGTTCTTGTCTTGTTGCTATTGTTTAGCCATCTGATTGATTGAAGGCAATCTTATTCCCTGCTTAGCCTAGCCACCGTTTATTCTATCAGTGCGTATACAGTAATCCCTCGACTATAGCGGGTGTTACGTTCCGAAACTTCCCACGGAAATAATTAAAATCTAAAAAAAATATAAATACCTGTCGGCCGCAGAAATACGCGATATACTGAGGAGTCTGCAATATAAACTCACATATATTAGCCAGAAAAATCCGCAATGTACTGAGTGCGCAAGAAATGAACCGCGATGTAACTGAGTGCGTGATAGGAGAACAGCGATATGGCGAGCGATTACTGTATACGTTTCTCTGTTCCGCTGTCTGCCTGTCTGTCTATCTATATATCTATCTATCTATCTATCTATCTATCTATCTATCTATCTATCTATCTATCTATCTATCTATCTATCTGTCTGTCTGTCTGTCTGTCTGTCTATCTATCTATCTATCTATCTATCTATCTATCTATCTGTCTGTCTGTCTGTCTGTCTGTCTGTTTGTTTGTCTGTCTGTCTATCTATCTATCTATCTATCTATCTATCTATCTATCTATCTATCTATCTGTCTGTCTGTCTGTTTGTCTGTCTATCTATCTATCTATCTATCTATCTATCTATCTATCTATCTATCTATCTATCTGTCTGTCTGTCTGTTTGTCTGTCTGTCTGTCTGTCTGTCTATCTATCTATCTATCTATCTATCTATCTATCTATCTATCTATCTATCTATCTATCTATCTGTCTGTCTGCGTCTATCTGTGTGTCTGTAGGTCTATGTGTCTGTCTATCGGTGAGTATGTCGTCAGTTCGTCCATCTTCGCTTTTTTTTCTTCTTCTGTTTTCTTCTTCTGACATCTGTCTATTTATCCAACTCGACTGATTATCCATTTATCCGCCCTGTTTATCTAGTTTATCAGTCTGTCTCGATATCCGTCCGCATACCTACCTAACTACAAACCTGTGGTAAATAACACTACCCATTACCCACCTACAAACACCGTCACCAATAACAGTAGTATAGTAAAGAACTGTACTAAATTCGTCTCCGGTGTATGATATCAGGATATGAACGAAGTCGATAGATCAAAGAATTCACAACCATTCCATTAGAGACTATGATTGGCACCAATTATAGGACTTGCTGTCTAATGCGGACAGCCGCACCACAATTTTCCTCACAAATTCCTCATAGAAACAAAAGACTTTTACATACAGCTCTGATATTAAATCTATTATAAAAATTAGAGGTACGAAACAGAGGAGATGGTGGTGGATGTGGAGGTTGTCATTGTGGTGATCGTGGTGTTCGTAGTGGTGGAGGCGT
>NC_043002.1:81357390-81362390 GCF_006345805.1 Octopus sinensis | reverse complement strand
TATATCTGGTTGAGTAAAAAGTTAGCAACGTTTTGAACCTTGAAGAATTTGTACCGGATTTTTGCAGAGTTTTGGATCTCTTTTAAATATTCTTTTGCAATTGTCCGATTATACAGACAGAGACTTGCCCAGATGTTTCAATAAATTAACAATAATATTTTTTTCGCCGTTGTTACAATCATCTGACGAGTTAATCATTGTTTGATCCCTGTTAGACGTAAGTCACCTCGTTATTAATTATTGAAGGTCTCCCGCAAGGGTAAACCTATTGTTTAACATCACTGTTGGATTTTTGAATTGCTAGTTGCTGTTTTTTTTGCTGTGTTTTTATTATTGTTTTCTTCCTCATTTATGGGTAAAGTAGTGTAAAAAAGGAAGGGTGGAAGGATGAGAGCCGGCAGCTATGCTGCAGCCACGGGAAGAAGTTTAACTTGCAGACGTACTACAGGTTCGAGAGGTGAAGTTGGAGAAAAAGAAGCTAAAGGAATTTAACAGACTGGTTGAGAAGGAGGGAACCAGTTTGAGGTTGACCCCTTCCACAAGAAATGACAACGAGCGTAACTAAGTGGACAGTAGTATATAGAACGCTGTCCACGGCAATGAAAAGCCATAGAAGAGTGTTTGAAAGAGGTAAAGAACTTCACAACATTCTATACCTGAAGAAAAACGTACGGCACAGTGGAGGTTAGGTTCGCTAGCGAGCAAAACGCGATAAACCACTCTACTGTGGCGCTAAGGACACCATAGTGGGTACTTCTGCCGACTTACTGTGGCATACGAATGGCCAGGGTAAGAATAGGCAGGGTACCCCCGGAGATTGAGGAGGTGTGGCTGGTGGCAGCCATTATGCACAACATGGAAGAGGAAGCGAGAGTTTTAAATGTAACGAGAACGAAAGAGGTAAACTGCTGGGGATACGGCCTCGAGGAGGTGGTCCAGCTAACTTTGCACGACTTGCACAAAATAACGGAGGAGGTGATACTGCCGGAAGAAGTAAAACGGAGAGAGAGAAAAAGTGTGCAGGAATTAACGATTCAACATGATGAAATGGCCGATGCAGCTGAAAATTTCTCTTTGTCTATGATAGATCACTAGCCACTACACATTCTTTATTTTCTCTCCTTGTTTCTTTCTGTGTTCCTTTTTGTGGAAGAGCGTGAGCTCGAAACGTTCAAGACTTTTTCACTTCCAGGGCGTTAAACTAATACATCTGTTTGTTGTCAACACCACCTGTCTTCGTCTTTTTTTTTGTGAATTCTCCCTATATATACAGGCTGGGCGGCCTTTTCGTTCCAGCAGTCGTTGAAGCAACACGTTTTTGTTTGTCTCCCGCGGCCATAAGGCACAACTCCATAAGCCAGCCCCAACTCAACTCGTCCTGTCGAAGTACCCTTGTCCTACGTCCTGGTTTTTGTTTTTTATCCTTACCGTTATTGTTTTTACGTTTTGTATTCTTATTCGTGCTTTCCTTATTGTTTTCACGTATTTCTGTATTTTTATTCGTGTACATCGTTCGTTTTCCGTCCTTGTGTTGTATACATTCGAAGCTTTCTTCCAAAGGATCTAATGCGCTTGGCTTAGATTTCCCTTGGGGGCTGCCCAGGTCGGAGCAATCTCAAGATTAATCAGCCGAAATTGCGAAGATGATTTGGTTCTTGACTGATGACTGAGGGCTTCGAATGTCCCGTCCTGTGGTTCTTGTGTCGTCTCCTAGGTGTTTCACGTTCTTGTCCCAGTTTGTATATATTTTTTACATTTTACGTATATATATATATATATAGAGAGAGAGAGAGAGAGTATCTGAATTTTCAAAGCAATGATAAGTACACAAAAGCAAATATAAACAAGGTGGAACATAGAAAATATGAAAACAAGAATACGAAATCATAGGAAATGTAAAGTGACGTGAAGTATGACAGTGGGAAGATGGGCTTGTATCTCGGCTAGGGCGGGGTAGAAGTAGAAGTAGCAGTAGCTGTAGTAGTAGTGCCGTGGTGGTACTAGTAGTTGTGATTGTTGTTGTTGTGATAGTGGTGGTTGTAGTAGTAGTAGTAGTTGTTGTTCTTGTGGTAGTGGTAATGGTAATGGCGATCATAGTAACCGCATCGTTATTTGTGATGTTAGCAGCATTGTTATTAGTGCCAGTAGAGGCTTATGTGGTAGTGGCGGTAGTAGAAGCAGCAGCTGCACTTAGTGGTGGTAGTAAAAGTACTGGTATTAGAATAAATTGGTGGTAGTGTGGACGGCATGGTGGTGATAGTAGTAGTAGTAGTAGTAATAGTAGTAGTAGTAGTAGTAGTAGTGGTAGTAGTAGCAGTAGTAGAAGCAATAGCAGCAGCAGAAGTAGTAGTAGTAGTAGTAGTAGTAGTAGTAGTAATTGCAGCAGCTGCAGTAGCAGCAGCAGCAGCAGCAGCAGCAGTAGTAGTAGTAGTAGTAGTAGTAGTAGTAGTAGTAGTAGTAGTAGAAGACCTGTGTGGTCCCTAAAATGGCAGTGCTAAGCAACTGACAGCTGCTTTTGATTTTGCTTTGAAGTTTCGCATTTCAGCTCGATGGTGTTGGCGCCGATGATGTTCGTGGCGGTGGAGCGAGGCGGTGGCGGCGGTGGTGGTGGTTGTGGTGGTGGCGATGGCGGCGGCGGCGGGTGTAGCGCCGATAGCGGTGTTTAGTCCTTGGATTGAGCTGATGGAGCAGACATATAATAAAAAGGCATTCCAGCCATGACCATCATATCCTCCTAGTATTACTCAGAAATGCATCATTTTTAATATGTCCTCACTTGAAGGCGGCGAGCTGGCAGAGTCGTTAGCATTCCAGGTAAAATGTTTGGCGGCATTTCGCCCGTCTTTACGCTCTGGTTTCAAATTCTATCGAGGTCGACTTTGCCGTTCATTCTTTCGGGGTCGATATAATAAGTACCAGCTGAGCACTGAGGGTTGATGTATTCAACTTGCCCCAAAATTGCTGGCCTTGTGTCAAAATTTGAGACCAATATTAATAAAAGATGTCAAACGTAGGCGCAGACAAGGTTGTGTGGTTAAAAAGCGCGCTTTGCAACCATGTGGTTTTGGGTTCAGTTTCATTACGCGGCACTTTGGGCAAGTGACTTCTATTATAGACTCCGGTCGATCAATGCCGCGAAAGAGAATTTGGTTGATGGAAACTCTGTAGAAACCCACCATATATGTGTATATGCGTATGTGTGTATGAGTGTATGTGTTAGTCACTCCAACCGCTGCTTGACAACTGGTATTAGATTGTGACTCCTAACATAGCGGTTCGGCAAGAGAGCCAATAGGATAAGTGCCAGACTTAAAAACAACAACATAACTACTAAGGTCGATTTGAGCAACTAAACCTCTTCGAGGGTTTGCCCCAGTATGGCTGCCGTTTAATGAGTGCAACAAGTAAAAATTATAAGATAAGAGATTGTATAATACAATAGGCGCAGGAGTGGCTCTGTGGTAAGTAGCTTGCTTACCAACCACATGTTTCCGGGTTCAGTTCCACTACGTGGCACCTTGGGCAAGTGTCTTCTACTATAGCCTCAGGCCGACCAAAGCCTTGTGAGTGGATTTGGTAGACGGAAACTGAAAGAAGCCCGTCGTATATATGTATGTGTGTGTGTGTATGTGTGTGTGTGTGTGTGTGTGTGTGTCCTGTTTTGTTCCCCCAGCATCGCTTGACAACCGATGCTGGTGTGTTTACATCCCCGTAACTTAGCGGTTCGGCAAAAGAGACCGATAGGATAAGTACTAGGCTTAGAAAGAATAGGCCGTGGGGTCGATGTGCTCGACTAAAGGCGGTGCTCCAGCATGGCCACAGTCACATGACTGAAACATGCAAAAGAGTAAAAGAATACACTGCCATTTTGTGAGTCGCTCCCTCCATTGTGCCATTCATCTCTCTCTCAATATTAATAAAGGATATCGAACATAGTATAAAGCCATACAGTGTCGGCTGGTATTTTATTTCCAAACATCAGAAAGAGGATAAATAATAATCGTCCCCAGTAGAATTTGGACTTAAAATGTGAAGAAATATTGAAATACCGTACGACATTTACACCAGCGGCCCGGTTAATGTCTCCGTTTGGTTTGTTTAGTAGTAAGGAAAAGTATTAAATATTCATTTTTTACACGGGTTTCGTAGCATTACTCTTCTACTCTTTTATTTGTTTCAGTCATTTGACTGCGACCATGCTGGAGTACTGCCTTTAGTCGAACAAATCGACCCCAGAACTTATTCTTTGTAAGCCTAGTACTTATTCTATCGCTAGGTTACGGGGACGTAGACACATTAACATACTGGTGTCGATTTAATCGGCTGCTCGTCTACCACAAAATTTACAGCTATTTACCAAATTAGAAATCTTAATTTTTGTCCGTTTGTTCGGTAAGATAGGCCGGGAATATATTTTTTGCAGTACCCACACCTTCGACTCGTAAGGGAGGAAGTGATTGAAATGTGTTGATGAGCAACAACATTGTGAAGTGATTTATTGTGTAATTTTAATCTCCAGTTAAATATCTTTCAATTTACTTACTTCGTGGCTTAATGGTTAGGGGCATGCAGCTCAGGTCGTGAGTTCAATTCCTGGCGGCGAGTTGTTTCCTTGAGCAAAACACTTTATTTCACGTTGCTCCAGTCCACTCAGCTGGCAAAAATGAGTAGTACCTGTATTTCAAAGTGTCAGCCTTGTCACACTCAGTGTAACGTTGAATCTCCCCGAGAACTACGTTAAGTGTACACGTGTTTGTGGAGTGCTCAGTCACTTGCACGTTAATTTCACGAGCAAGTTGTTCCGTTGATCGAATCAGCTGGGACCCTTGTCGTCGCAACCGACGGAGTGCTCCTACCTAGAAAGAAAAAAAAAAGTGATACAACTTAGAGTCATGGCCAAAAGTTTGAAACATAGGTCTGAAAACTAGAATTTTTATATTAAATGCCCAAAGTTATATTTCATTTGCAATATATTATTACTTGGCCAAAGGTTTGAAACA
>NC_043002.1:81309890-81354890 GCF_006345805.1 Octopus sinensis | reverse complement strand
CCACCACCACCACCACCGCCGCCGCCACCACCACCACCACTACTAATACCAACATTACCACCTACGCCACCATCACCACCATCATCGCTACCTCTACCATCTCCACCAGAACCATCACCATCACCGTCACCACGACAGCCTCTACCACCACAACAACCACTGCAAGGCCCTCACCGCCGGCGCCGCCATCACCACTACTACTACTACTACTACGATTATCGTTACTACTATCCCCTCCTTTATCATCACCACGAGCACCACTACCTTCTCTACCGGCAGCACCAGCACAACGACGACTACGACCACCACTACTACCACTACTACCACCACTACCATCGCTGCCACCACCACCACCACCACTACCACTACTACCAGTATCTCTACTACTATCATCACCCTATCATCACCCACCACCACCACCACCACCACACCACCACCACCACCACCGCCGCCGCCGCCGCCACCAACAGCAACAACTAAGCAATACAAGAAGCACAAATAGCAGCATCAGTAACAACAGCAACATGAGTATCTTGCAAGAAGAAAAACAAAGAGAAAAACGAACCAGCGAGGCGGTCCTACATGGCAGCTCCAAGTGTTAGAAATAGCAGCCAAATCTCTCACTGTTCACACTTTACTATCTCAAAACAATACGAATATGTTGGATAATGTGGTCCTAGATGCCTGACAATTAGGAGAGTGGGCAAAGATGGTCATAACTGGAAACATCTTCGATCATAGGTCCGTTTGGTCAAGGTTGAACTGAGGTTAAAGAATAGGAGCCAATAATAAAAATATTAATAAGCCTTCAAATTTTTAACAAGGCCAGGAATTTCGGGGAAGCGGGGTAAGTCGATTATATCATCTCCAGTACTCAATTGGGACTTATTTTATCGACCCCAAAAGGACGAAGGACGAAGTCGACTTGGACAGAATTTAAACTTAGAACGTGTAGACGGACGAAATGCCGCTAAGCCATTTGGGCGATGTGCTAACGATTTTGTCAGTTCGCCGCCCTAATAATGATAATAATAATAATCCTTTCTACTAAAGGCACAAGGTTTGAAATTTGGCGAAGGAGATTAGTCGATTACATCGACCCCAGTGTTCAACTGGTACTTAATTTATCGACCCCAAAAGGATGAATGGCAAAGCTGACCTCGGCAGAATTTGAACTCAGAACATACCGACGGGAGCAAAATGCCGCTAAGCATTTCGTCCAGCGTACTAACGATTGCGCCAGCTCCCTGTTTTAATAATAATAATAATAATAATAATAATAATAATAATAATAATAATAATAGAAATTACCAAAAACATGTAATGAAAAGAAATATAACAAGTAACTGCAGAATATGTGGAGATGGACAAGAAACAATAAATTATATTATCTCTAGCTGCCCAGTCCTGGCTAAGAAGGAATATATTCTCAGACATGACAGAGTTGGAACCTACATACACTGGAAGCTATGCCAACATTATGGAATAACAACAGAAAAAAGATGGTATATGCAGACACCAGAAAAGGTCACAGAAAACGAGAAAGCAACCATACTCTGGGATATGCCGATACACACAGATAGAGAAATTATGGCCAACAGGCCAGATATAGTTGTCAGAGATCATGAAGAAAAAAAATGCTTTCTAATTGATGTATCAATACCGGCAGATGACAACGTGTCTCTAAAAGAAATGGAGAAACTCTCAAAATACAAAGACCTGGAAATAGAGGTAACCAGAATGTGGAATCTGAAAACAGAAACAATTCCTATCATAGTAGGTGCATTAGGCATGATAAAAAAATATTCAGACAAATACATAACAAAAACACCAGGACTTACAAACACATATAACATACAGAAAATTGCACTACTAGGCACTGCACACATCCTACGCAGAACACTTTCCATACAATAACCATCAGAGCATCACAACAAATCACAACACATACCCAAGGCACACAGAGCTGCGCTCGGTAGTGAAGTGAAAGCACGCTATAAAAATAAAACTACTAAATAATAATAATAATAATAATAATAATAACAATTCCTATCATAGTGGGTGCATTAGGCATGATAAAAAAATATTCAGACAAATGCATAACAAAAACACCAGGACTTACAAATATGTATAACATACAGAAAATTGCACTACTGGGCATTGCACACATCCTACGCAGAACACTTTCCATACAATAACCATCAGAGCATCACAACAAATCACAGCACATACTCAAGGCACACAGAGCTGCGCTCGGTAGTGAAGTGAAAGCACGCTGTAAAAATAAAACTACTAAATAATAATAATAATAATAATAATAATAACAATTCCTATCATAGTGGGTGCATTAGGCATGATAAAAAAATATTCAGACAAATGCATAACAAAAACACCAGGACTTACAAATATGTATACATACAGAAAATTGCACTACTGGGCATTGCACACATCCTACGCAGAACACTTTCCATACAATAACCATCAGAGCATCACAACAAATCACAGCACATACTCAAGGCACACAGAGCTGCGCTCGGTAGTGAAGTGAAAGCACGCTGTAAAAATAAAACTACTGAATAATAATAATAATAATAATAATAATAATAATAATATAATAATAATAATAATAATAATAATAATACTGATGCTGTAGCAAGCAGTGGCTCTCGTGGCTTCTGATCTTAACTGATTGGAAGTGTTATCATGTACATTGTTTTGTCTTGGTATAAAAGATGGGTTACAGCAAATATTCTGCTCAATACCACAGATTTGCTTGTCAGTTGTTTGACCTTGACCAGTTGAGCATGTTCCTTGGTGGCTGACGATATGTGCATCTCTGATCACGAGCAGAAGTAGTGGGGGAGCATCGTAGCCGTGTCTTGAAAGGAATTCTTAGAGGTTTGGATAATTCACCTTTGGGAACATGGGTGTTTCATTCAACATCCATAAACAACAAAATTTCGGGAGTGGGGACAGTGGATTACATCGACCTTAGAGCTCAACTGGTACTTATTTTATCGATCCCGTAGAGCTGAAAGGCAAAGTCGATCTCGGCGGAATGTAATCCACTGTCCCCACTCCCGAAATTTCTGGCCTCGTTCCAAAATCTGAAAACATTATTATTATTATTACTATTATTATTGAGTAGTACATGCCATCAAAGTGACACTGGGGTAAAACATACGAAGCCCAGTATGCCCATCATGACTACCAGTCTGATAAGGATGCACTATATATATATATCCACACTCATATTTTGAGTTTTTGAGTTGTATTTCTCCTTCTTGTATTACCAGACCTATATACATAAACGTTTACAAATGTACGTGCGTATGTGTGCGCGCGATATATACGTATACATATATATATATATAAATAATTCAAAAATAGGATAAAATCTTTTTAAGTAATTATCAAATAGTCAGCGTGAAAAACCTCATAAGGGAAAAATTATTAATTATTCCCTTTAAATATATTTATTTATATTAAGGGCATTACTCTACATAAATGCCTCACGCTAGGAGGGACTCTTAAACTACCATAATACATACACACACACACACACACGCACACACACACACACACACACACACACACACACATCTATATATAGACATATATACATGAGCATGGATATAAGCACGTGTACGTGTATGTATACATGTGCTGCACGTATTTGTACGTAAGTGAATAATCTCCGCAAACAACATCATGCCATACAAAGTACCAACCCAATTTGGGTATAATTGCAAAACCCTGTTGCCATTATCACGTTCAACAGCCTGCCACTGTAACAACCGTTAAGTAAACAAGCAACTTAATAATAATAATAATAATAATAATAATAATAATAATAATAATAATAATAATAATAATAATGATAATAATAATAATAATGATTATAATAATGATTTCATTTATTTGCCACAAGGGCGAAGGATGTCGGGGTGACCGTTATATACACACGCACAGAAATGCCTTTGTGTATGCGTACACGTAGTCACAGAGGTGAACATTCGACACGCAAAAACACACACACACACACGCGTACACACATGCACAACGTTGTCCATCACAGAGACCGCCTGGACAATTTTCTCACCACATCATTCTCCACTCCACAGGCGTCCAGCACCACACCGCTCCATATTAAGCCACGCCAATGTCATACCATACGATACCATACCCATACCATACTATACTACTCCAGGCCGCCACACCACACCACACCACGCCAAACCCACACCGTCCTGCCATGGACCGGATCCTGTAGGCTATTTGAGAAATAATATAAATGTCAATCTGGTTATAAAACAGTTGGTAATGAGAGACGCCTTGAGACGAGATGAGATGTGTCCGAAGGGTGTGGCGGTGGCGGTGGCGAGAGGTTGGGTATATAAATGGAGGGGGAGGACATTAATACAGATGATGATGATGATGATGATGATGATGACGACGACGATCTTGATGGTGGTAGCGGTTTTGGTGGTGCTGGCTGCGATGGTGATAGTCCGAACGGCAACAGAGACGAAGAAGGTTGTCGTAGTGGTGGTGGCCGTGGTGCCGGTGCTGATGGTCGTGGCAGCGGTGGTGTTGGCGTTGGTTGGTGACTTTTGAGGTTTAATCATCATCATGAACGTCATCATCATCATCGTCATCATCGTCGTCTTCATAGTCATCATCGTCGTCGTCATCATCATCATCATCATCATCATCATCATCATCATCATCATCATCATCAAGGTGGCGAGCTCGTGGAATCGCTCCTTCGCCGAAATAAATGCTTAGCGGCGTTTTGTCTGGCTTTACGTTCAGATCTCAGATGGCACCGGGATCAGCATTACTTTCATCCTATCGGGGTCGATAAACTAAGTACCAGTGAAACACTGGGGTCCATGTAATCAACTAGTCTCCCTTCCCCAAAATTTCAGGCCATGTGCCTGTAATAGAAAGGATTTCTATTATTATTTGACAGAATCGTTAGCACACCGGACGAAATTCTTAGCGGCATTTCGTCCGCCTTTACGTCCTGAATTCAAATTCTACCGATGTCGACTTTGCCATTCATCCTTGTAGGGTTGATGAATTAAGTAACAGTGAGACACTGGAGTCTATGTAATCGACTAAGCCCCTCACCACAAGTTTCAGGTCTTGTGCCTATAGTTAAAAGAATCCTCCTCCTCCTCTTCCACCACCACCACCACCACCACCACCACCTCATCCTCCTCCTCCTTCTCCTTCTATTGCTGCAGTTATTATTAAAATATTTATTATTATTATTATTATTATTATTATTATTATTATTATCATCATCATCATTATTGTCCTTGCATAGCTTCTATCGCTGGAGATGTACTACGGTGTCAGCTGTTCACTACCAGTAAACTATGGTTACACCCCTTATTTTTCGAGGACCATTCGGAGTATTCGAGCGGTTCCAAGTAGAGCTGTTTTCTGCAAGTCCTCGACGGTCATTGCAGTCCCTATTTGTTCCATGCACTTCTCAAGAACTTTACTCATTGTTCCCAGAGCTCCGACAATTATTGGTACTACTACCACATTTTTCAGCGACCACAACTGCTTAACTTCCCAAGCTAACATACATCGTTGTAGGTGGGCATGTTACATCTACGACCCAGCATTGTTTGCTTTCCTTCTCAATTAACACTATGTCTGGTTTCCTATTCTCTATCTCAAGGGCGGACTGAATCATAAAACCCCATAGGATCTTTGCCACGCCATCTAAGTGACACTGGGGTACAAATATACGAAGTCTAAAACACCCATCATGACTATCGTCTGATAAGGGTATGACTCACAAAGAAATGCATTTATATATGCGTACACGCATGTGTACATGGTGACCTCAATCTTGCGGGTGGGGTGTAGTTAGAATTTTCTTTAGGTCCCGTAGCAAATCCCACCGAAAGGGTCCCAGAGTAAGAGTTGTTTAAAGCTGAAGAACAAAACACCAATTTGTCTAGGGGTGCAGTATCCGAGTCCCACTGTGTGGCACCTTGGGCCGACCAAAGCCTTGTGTGTGGATTCGGTAGACGGAAACTGAAAGAAGTCCGTCGTATATATACATGTATATGTCTGTGTTTGTCACCCCCCGCCCCACCATCGCTTGAAACCAATGTTGGTGTATTTACTTCACCGTAAACTAGCGGTTCGGCAAAAGAGACCGATAAAATAAGTACTTGGCTTACAAAGAATAAATCCTGAGGTCGATTTGTTCGACTAAAGGCGGTGCTCTAGCTTGCTGCTGTTACCTCACTGAAACAAATAAAATAGATAAATAATTAAATGCATTGAAATATCAGGATTTAATCGTAGCCTGTCAGAAAAGCTATGGAAATAATCCTATTGGTTATATGGAAGAGGTAAAGAATTACCTGGATAAAATCTAATCACATTCATCGTCCGGCTTAATGCCCCACCTGGACAATGAGTGCTTTTTGATGAGACCATTCTGTTGCAAGCATTTGATCCTAGTCACCTGTCAGAAGAAAAGTTCCTTCTCCCCACCCATTAGTCTCGGAGAAGAAAGGCAACGTCCACGACGCTGAAAATGTTTATGAGTGTTACCTGATTTCCTCCGAATAAGTCAGGTAAAAAAATTAAAATAAAATAAAATAACTAGACTATACAGACGTGGATATGGATGCGTAAGAATTCCGCTTTATATCCACATAGTTTCGTTTTCTGTTGCACTACACGGAAACTTGGGGAAAATGTATTTTGCTATAGCAAGAGACCGACCAATGTCTTGTGAGTGAATTTAGTAGATGGAAACCAAAAGGAAGCATGTTTTGTGTGCGTCTGTGTTTTGTATATGCAAGTAGATTTGTGTGTGTACGTGTTTGTGTCTCATCGCTTCGAACCCAGTGTGGATTTGATCTGGTGCTTTCGTATCCTTAATTTTATGGTTCGGTTAAAAACGAGACCGACAAAAGAAGTGCCAGATTCTAAAAACAAGTCCTGAGATGAATTTGATAGATTGAAAACTTTCGAAACTGTGCCCCAGCATGGCCGCAATGCAATGACTGAAGCAAGTAAAAAAAATTAAAAGAATATATCACAGCTGAACAATTTCGACAAGAGGCATATCTCGTTGCCCTCAAAATAGCTGCCCTTCACCGCCGCCAAAACCCACCACCAAGAAGAAATTGTTACTGTAACTCCTGTAATGTCAGGCAATTTTCTGAAGACTTCAAAAACCATCCAAATGCTTCCGTAAAAAAGAGAGGTAAAAATGTAAACAAACCGTCATCTCCACCGCTATCATCATCACCATCATTCAACGCTCATCCACTTTTGTATAAATCTAATCTGACAGATATGACTGTAGAATATATACAACGTAAAAACAATTTGCAATCACAGTTTGAAGATAATTTTTCCAAATTCTTGAAACTGTCTTTAAACAACAAGCATGATTCATTTATTTATTTATTTATCTTTGGCCGATAGTCAGAAATAAAACAACCATCCAATGTCGAAAGTTATTGAGGACATCACTACGCATAAAATAGAAGTATAATAATAAGAATTGGACTGTTAACACTCTAAAACTGATTCTTAACTTATTCTATGCTCCGCAACCCGAGGAATTGTTGATTGATTTTCGCAACACCCCTATAAATGTAATGCGATATCTAAAGATGAAAAAGACAATTTTCTAATCAGTATTTTTTAAAATCGATTTACATGCAATACTGTTGAATGGGAAATGTCTTGACATGCTTAAAAGAACTAAGTAATTTTTATGAGATAGTAAATAATTTTATTCTGAGAAACGATTTTAAGCCCTTTACTGCAGAAAAGAGTGGAAGCGCAATGGCCCAGTGGTTAGGGCAGCGGACTCGCGGTCGGAAGATCGCGGTTTCGATTCCCAGACCAGGCGTTGTGTGTGTTTATTGAACGAAAGCACCTAAAGTTCCACGAGGCTCCGGCAGGGGGTGGTGGCGATCCCTGTTGTACTCTTTCGCCCCAACATTCTCTCACTCTTTCTTCCCGTTTCTTGGGTAACGCTGCGATGGACTGGCGTCCCGTCCATCTGGGGGGAGCATATACGCCACAGAAACTGGGAAACCGGCTTGAAAAGGGCTCATAAATAAATAAACTGCGGAAAAGCAGTTTTATCTACCAATCTATCTTTTGTTGGGAAACTAATTGTTGTTGAAATATGTCAAGTTTGTTGAGACATGACTCTCAGAAAATACCAATTCGATTTTTTAGTAGATTTTTGATATCATTACTGCAATAACCATCAACACAACCGTTCACATCAAAAACCTAGCAAACCAAGTGCAAAAATGAAACATGAAATTTATTTTCGTAGTTAAAAGATTAATAAAGTATACACTGTTCTTTTTTGTCGCACTCCCAGGGATTTCGGACACTCCAGGTTGCGAATTTCGGCTCTAAAGCAACACTAGAGAGATACCTCATAGAAGTGGCAATGTGGAGGTTGCCCAACGTATGGTACCAAAGTGGAGAACAAGAGGTAAAGAAAATATCACTAAACTACTCAGAGAATAAGACATTTAGTCAATTAGATAAGCTTTTAGGGTGGACCACAAATTTACAACTCATTACACAGAAACCAACTCTCTCTCTCTTTCTCTCTCTATTTCTCTTTCTCTCTCTCTCTCTCTCTTTCTCTCTCTCTCTCTCTCTCTTTCTCTCTCTCTCTCTCTCTCTCTCTCTCTCTCTTTCTCTCTCTCTCTCTCTCTTTCTCTCTCTCTCACTCTCTCTTGGAACAATCTATAATCATAAACGCGAAATTCTATCTGCCCCCCCCACAGCCCGTCCGGGACCTCTGTATCTCAGTCTAAATTTGCTCTGCATAGACATACCTTTTCGGAATCAGGATGATCTCCATATTGAAAATCTACCCTTCATTCGGTTCTTGAACATCCAGCATTGGGATCAGGTCTGGATATAGATCTGTTATGTACTAACAGTTGAAAACTCAAAAATTAAAAGTACTCAAAAATTTGTGAACTTACAAGTTTTTCACTTAAACTGAATTTGAAGCAATAACGTATTGGTAGGGTCATACCATATTTTTAGAGGACCAATAAATGCTTTATTATTATTGTTCTCTTTAGGTTTGGACCACAGGCCCAATTAACCCTCCGCAGGAGCTAGCTTAAAAGTCGGTACTGAATGCAGCTTTTAAGCTAGTTGTAAAAATAATGAAATTTTATATTTCGCACTTTTGAGAGGAATCTAATAACTTTAAAGCATGAACTCAGAGCATTAATTGAGAAACCCTTTTAACAAAATCAGCATTAATGAACAAGCACCAAACGCTAGTACACACCTATAATCTGTATGCTGAAAGACGAAAGATAAAACATTCCACTGTATTGCTCCCCTTCTCAAGATCATATATTATTTTTACTTCAGATCTAGAAAGAAAATATAGATTTCAGCCACAATATAAAAGGGGTAAAGACCCCCTTCGGTCATGAATGACCATGGGATTGCACCTAGAAAGTTATCCTCCTAGACACAAGTCCGGGCAAGGTTGTTTATGGAAGGCCAGCAGTCGCCCATGCATACCAGCCTCCCCTCTCCACGCCACCAGTGTTATCCAAGGGAAAGACAAAGGTCGATACAGCTTGGCACCAGTGACGTCGCAGCTCATTTCTACAGCTGAGTGAACTGGAGCAACGTGAAATAAAGTGCCTTGCTCGAGAACACAACACGCAGCCCGGTCCGGGATTCGAGCTCACAACCTCACGATCGTAAGCTCGACGCTCTAACCACTGAGCCATGCGCCTTCACTTGTACGTTCTGACAACGGTAATATATTACTAGAACAATATATTAATAAATATAAATGCAATGAATAGTGGATATTGAATCAACAGCAAATACTAAAACGCACACTAACGTCTATAAAACTTTTTCTACAACCGTGGAAAAGCTGCATAACTGAACTCCCGAACGAGAGACCAAAGAGTTGGATACTATTATACTAGTTACCGTTGTCAGAACGTACATTATGCATATGTTTAGAAGAAACAACGTAAAACCAAATGAGGCAGCGAATTGGCAGAGATATCAGCGCATTGAATAGAATAGTTCGCGGTATTTGTTCCAACTCTCTGCACACTGAGGTCAAATCCTGCCGAGTTCAACTTCGCTCTTCATCGTTACAAGGTAGATTAGCGGAGCTGTTTGATGCTCCGACATACCTTACGAGATCTACTCCGGCTCTTTGCGTTCGGATAGCAACACCTGCTCCTAAAACTGATTCCAAGCTGTATCCACCTGAGTCAGCATCTTTTCCCTTGGGTAAACATCCGTAGCTTGGAAGTGGAAGACTGGGAACTGATAACTTTCAGTTTTCCTAAAAGACAATCGCGCTCACGCCTGTGCATATATGTACACATGCATGGTCAACCTTGAAGACAGAGACACTCTTGTTGTAAAAACCAAATGGAAATATCGAAATATCGAACGGGCTTGCATCATCAAGGAAAAGTTCTTGTAGTCAGGAAAAGTTCTTGGCAGAAAACTATAAGTCTATTGATTACTTGAATATTATATATTAGCTTTACACAATCTGTTTAAACCATTTCCTTCAGAGCCATTGGGAATCTAATAAAGTAATGACTGACAAGCAGACAAGTGGAAAGAATGGAATGTGTGTGTGTGTGGAGGCGGGGTGCATGTTGAATAATTTCTAACTAAAAAAATAGATGTGCCGTCGGAAGCTAAAAAGATAATAAATGCCACAGAAACACTTTGACTGTTCGACTTGATTACAAAACAGAAACTTGATTCTATATCATACTCATAGTCGTTGGAGTATATATATATATATATATATATATATATATACATCTTAGGGTAGCAAAAAAATTTAGAAAAATCCTTTGCTACCAGTGGTCTAGCGAGAAGACAAAAACTAGTCAATAGACTATATATTATTCATATAAAAATAGTGTACATTTAAACTCATAAGAGATAGCCATAACAGGACATCTGACTAGCTAGAAAGAGTAGTTAAACTACAAACTACAAATTACAACTATTAGTGGTTTGTAGTTTAACTACTCTTTCTAGCGAATCAGATGGCCTGTTATGGCCACCTCTTATGTGTTTAAATGTACACTGCATTTTTGTATATATATATTTTAGCGACAGAGGAAGTATTAATACAGCGAGGTAATGTTTCTATCTCCACTTAAACATGGATGTTCTTTAATAAACTATACTACGGTAGATACCATGAAAGAAACTCTCATATTGGCGTCTGGTACAAAATGCACTCTTGTTTTTATCACTAGCAATGAAATAAATTCCCACCATCTCCAGTGCCGAGACCACCAGGTCACGTGATTTCGACCGCTAGAGATAACAGCCACTCATTTCCCCTCCAGCAATATATGGAAAAAAAGTGCCAGAACAAATGTTGATGTCGTGATTAGCCGATGAGCTTGTTAAAATATATATATATATAAACAGGAGTGCATTTTATACCAAACGCCAATGTGAGAGTTTCTCTCGTGATAACTACCACAGTATAGCTTGTTCTAACAGAACATCTACGTTTAAATTGGGATAAATATTTTCTCTCGGTTGTTGGAGTGTCTGCACTTGGTAAAAGTACTGCCATTGAAAGGTTTGCAAAGATTCGACCATTCATCCTTACCCTCGTAACCAAAAGCGCAATGATTGTCTCTAGTGTTATAAATCTTTCAAAATGAAAACCCAGAGACAACCAGTCTCTGCTTTTCTTTAATTTCGCATTGAATCCGAAAATGTTCAAATGTAAAAATCACGGACTTATTTTTCCGTTGATCAAAATATTTACAATGGAAACATTTACAATGCTGAGAAACAGCTGGATTTATTAACATTATCAGATGATATGGCGATGGAATATGGCCAAAGGAAACATTTATGTTTTAGAGTTGAACGGATAAATGATATAAAAAAAATTCTTTTCCAAATGAAAATACTATACATTATCCTATAGGCGTAGGAGTGACTGTGTGGTGTGAACCACATGGTTCCGGGTTCAGTCCCACTTCGTGGCACCTAGGGCAAGTGTATTCTACTATAGCCTCGGGCCGGCCAAAGCCTTGAGAGTTGATTTGGTAGACGGAAACTGAAAGAAGCCCGTCGTATATATGTATATATGTGTGTGTGTTTCCAACAAAGATACAAGGCTCCATATTTGGGATATAGTTAACACAGACAAATTCACATTTGGAACTTGAGAAAAGTCGTGCATATTTTTACTGTTCCACTCACAGATTGGACTTGTAATTAGCTGGTCGAATTCTCTGTCTGAAAACCCCAGTTCATCTAGATTCTCCTTTAAGCATTTACTAACAAAACCTAGTGGTTCAATTGTTATTGGTATGAATATGAATTCATAGTCTGGATATAGAAACTGGAGGTTTCGGAGCAGTTGTCCATAGATATCCTCTTTTTCTTTGATTTTCAAAGAGATATTTACATCTGCAGGGCAACTGATCTCTATGGTGGTACATACCTTTGCCCTTCTGTCCCGAACAACAATATCCGGCCTGTTATGTTTACATTTGGCAGACGTTTTGATGGGAATATTCTACCAGTATTTTTTGAGTTGGTGTTTATGAATCTATGTATATATATATATGCATACATGTATGTATGGTATGTATGCATTCATGTATGGATGTCTATATGCATGTATGCATGTTTATGTATGTATGTATATATGTATATATGGGGAGAATTCACGAAAAAAACAAAAGACGAAGACAGGTGGTGTAGAAAACAAACAGATGTATTAGTATAACGCTCGTATATATGTATATATGTATGTATGTATGTATACATGTATATATGTATATATGCTTATATGTATTCATGTACGCATGTACGTACGTATGTTTATATATGTGAACCCATGCATGTATGTATATCTGTATGCATGCATGTATGTATGTATGTATGTATGTATGTATGTATGTATGTATGTATGTATGTATGTATGTATGCATGCATGTATGTAAGTAAGCATGGACAATAGCTTTCTCTTTGGACATGTGTCTATGGAATTGTAAATCCAAAAGGTCAATCTGTTTCATTCTGTAAATTATTTTTATTCCTTCACTGTTCTTTGCTTTTCCTTCCATTTTTCCATTTTTTTTCTGTTTTTTTTTTCAATTTCACTTATTTCCTTCCTTTAATTTGATTTCTGCTTTTATTTCTTTTTGTTTTTTTGTTTCTTCTCAAGAATTTATTTGACTTTTTTATACACTAACCCAAACCTCCATCTTCTCTCTTTCTCATTCGCCTCCCTCCTCTCTCTCTCTCTCTCTCACTTTTTTCTCACTCTGACATTTTCCTCTCTCTACTCCTGTCTTTCTCCTTTTTCTCTCTCTCTCCCTCTCTCTCTCTCTCTCTCCTCTCTCTCTCTCTCTCTCTTTCTGTTTCACTTTTTCGTTTTTCACTCTTTCTGAGAATTCCCCTCCCCACTCACGTCTTTCTCTGTTGTCTCTCTCTCCTCTCTCTTTCCTTTCATTTCCCCTCTCTCTTCTCTATCTTTCTCTCTACTCTCGTCTTTCTCCTTTGTCTCTCTCTCCTCTCTCTCTCTCTCTCGCTTTTCACACTTTCTGAGAATTCCCCTCCGCATTCCCGTCTTTCTCTGTTGTCTCTCTCTCTCCCCTCTCTTTCCTTTCATTTCATTTCTCTCTCCTCTATCTTTCTCTCTACTCCCGTCTTTCTCTTTTGTCTCTCTCTCTTTTCGCTTTTCACTCTTTCTGAGAATTCCCCTCTCCCCTCTCGTCTTTCTCTGTTCTCTCTCTCCTCTCTCTTTCCTTTCATTTCCCCCCTCTCTCTCTCCTCTATATTTCTATTCACACTCTCCCTCCTTCCCCTCTCCTAATTTATATATACTTCTCCCCGCTCGACACATCCAACGCCACTTCCCTAGCTTTCTACGCCTTTCATTTTCTTCGCTTTGTTATATATCTCTGTGAAAGCTACATCTGGGCAGCTCATTAGTACGTAGTCCGACTAACTGAAGACCGATGAAATAAACCTTCTGTCCGGCTCTGGGCTGTATCCTTGGCAAAGACACTTCACATCCCCACTCACACTTTCCTACATTTATATAGAAACTATACAGTAAAAGGACTAAGGCAGTTCAACGCTAAACGATATTGATTACCATTGTTTTTTAGAACAGTTGTTCGTTAGCAAGGTTCCTTGTTGCTGTTAGTGCACAACAGAACTCAAGTGTCAGTCATATTAACTATCAGCGTGAGAATAGCTACATCATTATTTCCAGTAATAAAACGGCCATATACAGTAAGATAGGGGTTGTTGATGGTTGACAGGGTAGAATAAAAAATCCCTTGTGAACAATAAATCCCTTGTAGTACATCTTACGTTTTGAGCTAAATCCCCGCTAAGGTGAATTTTTTTTGCCTCCCATCCTTTCGGTATCGGTATAATATAGTAATAGCCTAGTATTGGGCATTGAATCCCGTCAACTAATCCCTTCCTCTAAAATTTCTGGCCTTGTGCCCTTTTAAAAAATAATCTCGCTGAGGTTGATAAAATAAGGCACTAGTCAATTATTCGGGTTAATGATATCAACTCTTCACCCAACATCAAAGTTACTGGTCTGGCGCCTAAATCAAAAACCAAGGCGGCGAGCTGGCAGAAACGTTAGCACGCCGGGCGAAATGCGTAGCCGTATTTCGTCTGCCGTTACGTTCTGAGTTCAAATTCCGCCGAGGTCGACTTTGCCTTTCATCCTTTCGTGGTCGATTAAATAAGTACCAGTTACGCACTGGGGTCGATATAATCGACTTAATCCGTTTGTCTGTCCTTGTTTGTCCTCTCTGTGTTTAGCCCCTTGTGGGTAGTAAAGAAATAGGTATTTCGCGCGTCGCTACGTTCTGAATTCAAATTCTGGCCAGGTGGCAGAATTGTTAGCTCGCCGGGTGATATGCTTAGCGGCATTTCATCCGCCTTGACGTTCTGGGTTCAAATTTCGCCGCGGTCGACTTTGCCTTTCATCCTTTCGGCGTCGATAAATTAAGTACCAGTGAAACGCTGAGGTTGATGTAATTGACTATCCTCCTCCACCAAATTTCAGGCCTTGTACCAATAGTAAAAAAGATTATTAAATTAATCCTGTTTATTGACGTTTCTGCCGTTTACCGATGTCTTACGAAGCTTCTCGAGGATTTTGAATTGTTTTTCCAAGTACAACTCATGTACAACTTAATCCATTTTTTTATTTTTTATAATATTCTACAGAAAACTTCCTGGGATGTTTGGGACGTCTACATTCATAACAGAGAAATCAGTTGAACTGTTGCTTCTTTGCTAACTCATATATTTTCCTAATCTTGTCTGACGGCTTCTTTGTAGAGAAACGCCCCATGAAAAAAAGAAGTGAATATGACGCAGGCGTGGCTGTGTTTTAAGAAGTTTGCAAACGCAGGCATGCTTGTGTGGCAAGGGGCTTGTGTTAGGAAAGAAGCTTGTGTTTGCCTTATAGAAAGATACTATCTAAACTTTTTTGAGCTACTGTTAATCAGAATTTTTTTGTCACATCATGAGAGATACATTGTCTTTGTTGGAAATTTATAATAATTAAAAAATAGAAGAGGCATGCATACATTCATATATACATACAATTACTCCACGCGGATTGCAAGTGTAGATTTATATTCGTTAATATTGGGGCACTAGGATATGTAACTAACTGCCTCTACACCAAGACTGAGAAATTAGGGGTCTCAAACCAAAAGAAAAAAAGCTAATTAGAAGGCTACAGATACAAGCCATCAGTGGAAGTGTCAAAATATGTATAACTTCCAAAAAGTTTTACATGTTATAACATATCTCTTATGTTTTATGTGTTTGAGTCATTAGACTGCGGACATGTTGGATCACCGCCTTCAAGGATTATAGTCGAACTAATTGATCTATTTTTATTTATAAGCTTTGTACTGCTTGTTTTGCCGAACCGTTAAGTCACGGAGACGTAGACACACCAACACCAGTTGTCAAGCGGTGGTGGGAGACACACATACACCATACACACACTCACATACACACACGCAAACACACAGACACACGCACACACACATACATACACACACAAAAATACAGACACACAGAAACACACTGACACACACACACTCACACACAAACACAGACACACACATACACACACAAACACACAGACACATAAGCACACACACATATATCTCCATACACATATTGGCGACAGGCTTCTTTTAGTTTCCGTCTTCCAAATCTACTGACAAGGTTTTGGTCGGCCCGAGTCTTTAGTAAAAGACGCTTGCCCACAGTATCTCGTAGGCGGGAAGCAAGCTTCTTAACACAGTCATGCTTCTATAAAAATTTCCACTTTAGCTGAAAAGTTTGATTACTGACGAAGAAATCATTGTTTCCTTAAGCAATTCGTCGGAGTAATACAAAGAAAGGACAAAATTAACAATTATACAGATATTCAGAAATATACATATATAGCCATGCTGTATTTCGTTTGTACTTAAAGACACTTATTGTAGAATTGATCATGCGTACTTAAGACCATACTTATGAACGGCACATTTGAAACTTTGTCCTAAAATTAAACTTCAAACGAATAATTCAATTCTTTCCTTGTTTTCTCTCTTTTATCTTTTACTTGTTTCAGTCATTGGACTGCAGCCCTGCTGGGGCACCGTCTTAAAGAATTTAGTCGAAACAAAACATTTCCAGTACTTATTCATTTTAAAGCCTTGTGCTAATTCTACCGATTTATCATTCCGAGCCGTTAAGTTACCGGAACATAAACAGACCAACGCCAGTTGTCAAACAGTGAGGGGACAAACTCAAGACAGAAACACATACACACGCACGCGTGCAAATACACATACTTATATATGACGGACTTCACACACTTTCCGTTTACGAAATTCTCTCACAGGGCATTGATCGATTCGGGGCTATAGTAGGAGTCGTTGTTGAAAGTAGCGTGCAGTGGGATTGCTTCTTAAGCAATCGAGATGGTGATATATTGTAAATTGCTTTAGTTCAAATTCCTCCAATTATAGGTTTTCTTATATAACAGAAAAAAAATCTCTTGATTGCAGATAAAAAAAAAACGACCCAGAGAATATAGGTTCGACCTCTCTGTAAAATTAGATCCCTGGAATGTCTGTAATGATCATTTATGAAGGATTAATTAGTAACTCAAAGACGTAAAAATATTGTCCGTCGTAGACATGGCTATTCCGTCGCCAAAGAATAACTGGCATTTAGCAGCGTGACAGATCCTCGTTTCATGATTATATCAAAAGGGCAAGTTTTAACATACACCTACATTCACACATCCAGGCACAGTGAGGATCTGTAAGATATCCCCCAAATTCTTCATCTGGGATTATTGTTATCTGACTAGATGCACACACTTGGGTGTATGCATCGACGGTTCAACCAACACACCAACTTAACGACATATTTACAAACACTGGGAACTCTGTTACTTCAAAAAGCCTTGTCGTTTTGTAAACGACCGGCTTGAACACCCAAGAAGAACTTAAATAAAACATACATACACACATACTCACATACATACATACACATACATACACACATATATACATACACACATGCATACATGCACACATACACACGTACACACACACATACATACACATACATGCATACACATATACAAATACACATACATACACACAATACATACATACATACATACACACGTATATTCATGTATAGATACATAGACACTTACGCACATACATACACATATACATACATACACAGATTCATACATACACACATACACACATACATACATACATACATACACATGCAGACATACATACATACACATACACATATACATACATGCACACACACACACACATACATACATACATACATACATACATACATACATACATACAGAAGCTTATAATTTAAATATATATATATATGACCATGTCTAGATATGCAACTATATGCATGAGAATACATACATACATACATACATACATACATACATACATACATACATTCAAAAATACCCTGTTGTTGCTGTTCAAATTCCAGAAACCGGTTCTTTCTCCATTGGCAAGAAATCTTGAAATATACTGAATAATGATATACATACATACAAAAATACTCTGTTGATGTCGTTGAAATTCCAATGAAAGAACCTTGGATGTATGTTAGAAACCTGCTCTTTCTTTATTGCCAAGGAATCTTGAAATATAACTGAATAATTATGCATATTATTGGTGCAACAGGATACGTAACCAACCCGTCTGGAGCAAAATATAGCTAAACTTGGGATCCTGAGGAGAGAATGAAAATCCTTACTGTAGAAATAACCACGATATCAGGGACTATAAACATCTACAAGATCCTCTTAACAATTAAAAGATGGTTATGAAATCAAGATGTTTCTCTTCCCGACTTTGCTAACATCCCAATTTACTCTAAATTAAAAAAAGAATACAAACATACACACACATATATGTACATATATCCATGCTTATATATACTTATATGTACAGTATACATGTATGGGATTGCTCAAAATGTTATTCCCACCCACTTCTATGTTTAAGTAATTTCTTATACTCTAGTTCGAAGATAAGTTCCAAAAGCCACTTTCCCTACTACGTTGCTAGATTTTTTAATCTGTACGGAAATTTAGTTATGTACATATGCATACACATGTATATGAATGTATATTTATGTGTGCATATATATATATATATATATACACACAATCATATATATGCATATACATGCTTATACATGCCTTACATACACAATTGTATATAATTATATAAGTATATATATATATGAATGTATGTATATAATATATATAATATATATACATATATATGTATATATGTATCTATGAATATATATGTAATATACACATACATACATAATGGCTATACAAATAGGCATAAAATATACTCATGCATATACACATATATGTGTGTGTGCGTGGGCACTTGTATTCTGTGTGTGTATATATCTATATACATATATATGTAAGCATTTGTCTCTCTATATATATAAATGCCACAGTTATTATTTAGAAACAAACGATTGTCGGCTTAAAACACACACACAAAAAAAAAAACCAAACTAGGCAACACGCACACACACATGCGCTCGGGCGCACATACATACACTTAAATACGCTCGCAAACACATATACACTATCGTATGTGCATACCGTGCTTCCACACAAGAATGTATACTTTTTCAAGTTAAAAAAAATTTCAGAGAATCTTAGTAGAACTCGACTGTTGCCGTAACAGTAACTTAATATATATATTTTTTTAAAACTTATACGTACATACACTGTAATATGCGTGCGCATGTGTATTTTATGTACTTTTGAATGGAAAATAATCTAGATTCTATTGAGTGTACTAAGTGGCTTCATCACATATGACATCTCTGAATAGGCTCTCTCACATAAAAAAATACAAGTGACTCGACTAAACAAAGAATTTGAGATCTAGCTTTAAGTACGTGCACATACACGCACGCACACACTGATACGTGTATGTATGTGGGTGTGTGTAAGTGTACAAGCGTATGTTGTATACATATGTATGCAATATAAAACGTACATATATATATATATCTATGTAAATAGATGTATGAAAAGTGTTTGTGTGCGTAGGTGTAAAAGAGAATAAAGGAATAATATATAAATATATACGTACGTATGTATGTATATGCGTGTATATGTCTGTATATATATATATGTGTGTGTGTCTATATATACATATACATACGTATACATATATTTTTCTTCTATTCTTTTGCTTGTTTCAGTCATTTGACTGCGTCCATGCTGGAGCACCGCTTTTAATGGAACAAATCGATGCCAGGACTTATACTTTGTAAGCCTAGTACTTATTCTATTGGTTTCTTTTGCCGAACCGCTAAGTTACGGGGACGTAAGCATACCAACACCGGTTGTCAAGCGTTGGTAGGGGACAAACACATACACACGCATACAAATACACACACACACAAACACACACACACACACACACACACACACACACACACATATATATATGACGGGTTTCTTTCAGTTTCCGTCTACCAAATCCACTCATAATGCCTCGCTCTGCACGAGGCTATAGCAGAAGACACTTGCTCAAGGTGCCACGCAGTGAGACTGAACCCGGAACCATGTGGTTCGGGAGGCAAGCTTCTTACCACAGAATCACTCCTGCGCCGCCCTCTCTCTCTCACTCACTCTCTCTCTCTCTCTCTCTCTCTCTCTATCTATCTATATGAAGGCGCGTGGCCTGGTGGTTAGGGCGGTGTAATAACAATCGTTAGATCTTGGGTTCGATTGTGGGAGCAGACGGTTTTATTGTATTCTGGAGCAAAGCACTTCATTTCATGTTGCTCCAGTCCACTTACTAGAAATAGGAAGCCCTAGGATGGTCTAGCCTTCTGATCGGTGGCGGAAGTGACTGTTGGCCTACTCCCCTAGCCAGCGTGGTGGCATCATTCGAAGTGCATTGTGATCAGCGATGTATAACATCTGATGCTCTGGTCGATCACATTATATATATATATATAGTAACCTCCTACAAAATAAAAAAAACGAAGAACAAGGACAATAAAAAACAACAACGCGAGGACGTGGTACATGTAAAGTATTAGCAGACGCTCAGGGAAGGACAGCAAGATGGTTTAACGTTTCTTCTTCAGAAAGAGGAGACAAAGGTAAGGTCAAAAATATGGTTACATTTTTTTTCAAAAAACCACCTACCTTTCCTTTTCCTGAGCGTCTGCCAATACTTTACATATATCACGTCCTCGCGTTGTTGTTTTTTTTTGTGCTTGTTCTTGGGTTTTTTTGGGGGGGGGGATTTACTACTTACCGCACGCCTTCCGGCTGACTTTGGGATACCTAATTCGCGGAATTCTTTGTACCATCGGATTACATTACTTTGTTCATTCGGAATACGCCATTTCTGCGCTTTGATTGTGAATCATTATATATATATTTATATATATTAGTTTTCGCTAATGAAACACGTGTACAGATTATGTAATTGATGAAGTTATAATAAAGTGTTAAATGATATCTGTTTTATTCTGCCTGTCGCGCGAGTGTGTATTTGCAAGACACACATATATGTATATATATATATATATATAGAGAGAGAGAGAGAGAGTGAGTGAAAGAGAGAGAAACAGACAGACAGACACAGATATAGTCACAAGCACACACACACACACACACCACCACTCACACACGCGCGCGCTCTCACAGACATGCACATTGTTACTAGTTCCAACCGCCGTATAAAATCTCGTTGTTAAAGTGCATTGTACTCAATGACATCCGCAAGTATTCCAGATTAACTGAAATCTTCCTCTTAGTTGGAGAAAGAGAAGAAAAATTAAAGTTCCCAGTGACGCTCGATGCTGACGCGAAAAGAAATGGGAGCATAATTCTAACCCAAAAAAAAAAAAGGAAAATAAAAAAAGAGAAAAGAAAGAAAAAAAGCCAGAAATAGTTAAATAACCTATTTCTGAAAGTAAACTTATATACATAAAAGAAGTCTGGTGCTTGTTTTGCATAACCATGCACATGTTTCGGTCTATTTAGTTTTCATCAGTATAGTGGTCTAACTAAAACTCAGTATCAATGATTCATATTATTTTTATATATAGGAAAAATAAAAGGCCACGAATATATATATATATATATATATATATATATATATGAATTATATGCACACATATATATGCATATGTGTATATAGATACATATATGTATGAATGTACCCACACTTTTGCGTATACGTGGGTGTTTATATATGTATATACTTGTCCTCGAATGTTTTGCTCTTGAGTTTACTCTTTACTCTTTTACTCTTTTACTTGTTTCAGTCATTTTTGACTGCGGCCATGCTGGAGCACCGCCTTTAGTCGAGCAAATCGACCCCGGGACTTATTCTTTGTAAGCCCAGTACTTATTCTATCGGTCTCTTTTGCCGAACCGCTAAGTGACGGGGACGTGAACGCACCAGCATCGGTTGTCAAGCAATGCTAGGGGGACAAACATAGACACACACACACCACACACACACACATATATATATATACATATATACGATAGGCTTTTTTCAGTTTCCGTCTACCAAATCCACTCACAAGGCATTGGTCGGCCCGGGGCCATAGCAGAAGACACTTGCTCAAGATGCCACGCAGTGGGACTGAACCCGGAACCATGTGGTTCATAAGCAAGCTACTTACCACACAGCCACTCCTGCGCCTATTTTCTGCTTTTTTCCTCTCTTTTCTCGATTGTTTATCATTCTCGCCCATCATTCATCTCCCCCCGGTTGTTGTGCAGCGTTGGAGTAGAATAATTGGTTCCGGTCAAGGAATGGGACACATCGTCGTTAAAATATGAAGCGAAGGACGAGGCAATTTCTATCGTTATCCTCAAAACTGAGACTGATGGCACTCTGGAAGAAGAAAAAGTGTCTCCTTAAACTGGTCATCACTGCTCCCGCTTTTACCAGAGTCCGCATCTTCTTTGTCAGCTTTTCCAGCTTCTCTGGATAAAAAGCATTTATATGTATCTTACTTCCACATATGCAAAATCCGAGATTTCAAAATAGGATGTATCTCCGAGTTAGCTCTCCGTCCTTTGGAACTTCGTTGGCTCTGTATGCATGGAGACACCACATTCAATTACATCATTTCAGCTCAATTTGTTGGTCATCCGTTCTGTACCACCAAAGTGGCGACCTGCCAAGGATCAGTGGCACCACCAATGTTCTTTGCTATGTCTCACATGTTACGATGATCAAACGCATAGGATGCTGTGTAGCATATCAACTCGGCCTTTGTTAACACATCAATCTTGGTTTTGAAGACAGAGCATAAACTTCCATATAATTTCACTCCTATTGCAAGACATAATGTAGGGTAACTGAAGACCAGTTGTAAGTTGATAAAATGATAATTAAAAATTGCAGACGTAGATTCATGAGACAGAATGAAGCATGGCTGGATTACAGAAAAGTATATGATATGATACCTATTTCTTTACTACCCACAAGGGGCTAAACACAGAGGAGACAAACAAGGACAGACACACGAATTAAGTCGATTACATCGATCCCAGTGAGTAACAGGTACTTAATTTATCAACCCCAAAAGGATGAAAGGTAAAGTCGACCTCGGCGGAATTTGAACTCGGAACGTAACGGCAGACAAAATACCTCTAGGCATTTCGCCCGGCGCGCTAACGTTTCTGCCAGCTCGCCGGCAGATATGATACCACCAACAGTTAGATAAAACAATGAGCATGTTTAGAGTGTGGCTGAAAATAAGGAGAAAACTTTCCATGATAATATGGATCATTAGAATACCGAATTGATTGGGAGAAAACAAAGACTTGGGAGAACATCAGATGTGGCATATTTCAAAGCGATAGCTTATACCATTCAGTTTGATACGAGAGAAAGTCAAAATAGCTTATGATTTGGGAAAAGGGTATGGTGAGATAAATCATTTCCTTTTTATAGATAATATCAAGCTTTATGTAAAAGTGAGAAGCAGCTTGAACGTTTGTACATACTCTTTGCATTTTCTCAAATGGTGTAGATATGCAATTCTGGACTGAAAATGCGCTATACTGATAATCAAATGCAGAAGATTTGAAGGAAGCCAAGGACTTGAAAGCCAAATGAATAAACAATAAAAGAGGAGTATACAAGGAAAGTGAGAAAAATTTTATAGTCAAAGTTGAATTTAAAAAACGCCATTAAAACAATAAATGCAAGAGTGGTAATCTGATATGGAGCTGGAGTTGTGGATTGGACTAAAGCGACATACAGAAAAATTGACAGAAAAACTAGAAACCTGTTTACAATTGTATGGAGTCCACTATCCGAAAGTTGATGTGAGCCAGTTGTACTTAAAGAGAGATATGTGTGGAACGTAGAGTATGTGGAATTTGGTTGGAAACAACGGTACACATTGTTGCAGAATGTCCTAAGTTGGCTCACGGGGATTACAAGAAATGGAGAAATGACCAAGTTGTGAAAGTTTTGTACTGGAAGCTTTGTCAGAAATAGGGGTTTGAAGCTGGAAGTACCCGGTATAATCATCGGGTAGAAAGAGTACTTGAGCTTGACAAATGCAAGATTTTATGGGATTTTCCAATTCAAATGGATAAAAAAATAGAAAATAATAAACCAGATATATGACGACAATAGACAAGGAAAAGCGAATTTGTCTATTGATTGATCCACCATGCCCATTTGGTTGAAGGATTGTGAAGAATGAAAACAAACAATTAAAAAGTGCAAGCCTTAAAGATTGAGAATTTCGAATATGAAAACTGTAAAGGTTGTGCTTGTAATAACTGGTGCACTAGGGACAGTGAGTAATGATATAGACAAATGGAAAACATGGGTGTTTCGTTCATCATCCTTAAACAACCCATATTCAGGGGACCTTTTAAGCAGGATGGGCAACTCGACCTGAAGAAAATTCTAATTGGTCCCCACCTGCAATATCATGCGCTGTTTATCTTGATAGATCATGTATGGTTGCGATGCACAAACATGGTTGTGGTGCATGTGCATGATGTACCCTTGTCAGACGGTTACTCATGATAGGTATACTGGACTTCGTATATTTTACCCCAGTGTCACTTTGATGGCATGCACTGTTCTCTCACTAAATAATAATAATAATATTTCTATTATTCTAGGCACATGTCTACACATTGAGAGGAAGTATATTTAGTTAAGTTAGCAAGGTATTTTACCGATACTTTCTTAGCACCAGAAGAAGAAAAGCAATGTCAACCCAGACGAGAATCGAACTCAGAACGTAAAGTGATCACACTATATACTACAAAGCATTTTGCCAGGCAAACTTTTGGTGTTGCTGCCCTCTGCTCTTGGAAAATAATGGAAATAAATTACATGGCTTCTGATAGATTCACACGCAAAAATATTGCAAGAAGTAAACGGGCGCTTAAATTGACACGTCAACTCCAGTACTTGACTGATATTTTATTTTATCGACCCCCGATCCCGCTAACGATGAAAAGCAAATCTGACCTCAGCAGGAATCGAACTCAAAATGTAAAAATCCGGAACGAGCACCACGCGGCATTTCTCCGACGCTTTAACTATTCTACTAGTAAATGATAATAATAATGGTGATGATGATGATGATGATATGATGATGATGATGATGATGATGATGATGATGATGATGGTGGTGGTGATGGTGACGATGATGACGACGATATAGACGATGATGATGATGATATTTTATAAATGAGGGGGCGCTCGATGAAAGAGTGGATGCTTATCATGTGGTATTTTGAACTTTAACAATAAAAATTGTTAGTAAAAACCAGGCAAAAATATTTTTTGTACTGTTTCCCTGCCATTCCTTGAAATAAAATCTAGTTCTGCTGATGTAATCCCAGCGAGACATTTCCATTGAGCAATGCACATGGCGAGAAACAATAGTCTGTTTCACCCTGACTTGAGATAAGAATCGCATTCTTGAGCTAGATTCACTTTAAGAATGTGAATTTGATTTCACAATCAGCGAAATCTTACAATTTTTTTATGGAAGACTGCATCGTTTTGCTATTAAATGATTTTTAAAGATACCTGATTCCCAAACACTAGTCTGCTCATTTTGAGATTTCACCGCCCGAAACTACGTTGGTATCGTTAATGTCTTCTGCTGGTGCTGCTGCTATTATAAGCTGGAACATAAGGTCTGATCTTACACAAATTTGGAGTAAAAATAAAATAAAACAAAATAAATAGATAAATAATAATAATAATAATAATAATAATAATAATAATAATAATAATAATAATAATAATAAGGAGAAGAAGAAAAAGAAAAAGAAGAAGAAGAAGAAGAAATAATAATGATAATAATAATAATCCTCTTTTTTACTCGAAGTTATTTTTCGCGAGTAGAATTTTCACAAGTGGACATATTTTCAGTAGAATGCATTTTATTTTGTTATCTTGCTATATACAACATACTATGTAGGTGTTTGGGATCATTTGAAAAATGTAGGCATGCCTTTTATTTTCTATTCGGTTTTGCTGAGTTTATAATCTCAGAAACTTTGCTAAGTCCATAACCATTGGGTAAATTTGTTTGTTGTCATTTTTATTTAACCTTAGGTTGGCCTTGATCGGGCAGATTTATCATGAAAGCCATTCTGACTATGATCATCCAATGCTTTGTTGAATGTGTTGCTTCTCTTAACCCTTTTGTTATCGTAATTCACCTAAAATACATCGTCTCTGCTTCAATTAATTTTTAATGAAGTATATAATATAACTCATTATAATTGCGCTGGTATTTTAGACGGCGAGCTGGCAGAATCGTTAGAATGCCGGGCGTTCTGAGTTCAAATTCCGCCGAGGTCGACTTTACCTTTCATCCTTTCGGGGTCGATTAAATAAGTACCAGTTACGTACTGGGGTCGATGTAATCGACTTAGTCCGTTTGTCTGTCCTTGTTTTTCCCCTCTATGTTTAGCCCCTTGTAGGTAATAAAGAAATAGGTATTTCGTCTGCCGCTACGTTCTGAGTTCAAATTCCGCTGAGGTCGACTTTGCTTTTCATTTTTTTCGAGTTCGATAAATCAAGTAGTAGTTGCGTTCTGGGGTTGATCTAATCGACTTAATCCTTCCCTCCAAAATTTCAGGCCTTGTGCCTATAACAGAAAGGATTATTATACTGATATTTAAGGTGGTGAGCTGGCAGAAACGTTAGTACGCTCGGCGAAATGCGTAGCCGTATTTCGTCTGCCGTTACGTTCTGAGTTCAAATTCCGCCGAGGTCGACTTTGCCTTTCATCCTTTCGGGGTCGATTAAATAAGTACCAGTTACGCACTGGGGTCGATCTAATCGACCTAATCCGTTTGCCTGTCCTTGTTTGTCCCCTCTGTGTTTAACTCCTTGTGGGGAGTAAAGAAATAGGTATTTCGTCTGCCGCTATGTTCTGAGTTCAAATTCCGCTGAGGTCGACTTTGCCTATCATCCTTTCAGTATCGATTAAATAAGTACTAGTTGCGCACGGAGGGTCGATGTATTCAGTTTATCCCTCCCCACCAAATTTAAGGCCTTGTGCATATAGTAGAAAGGTATTTGGAACATAAATTAGTAAAGAAATTTTGATAGACGATTTTAATCAAGATCAGTTTAAAACAGGAAGATTTGTATCATTGAATCAGGTGCAGGCACGTTGGTATTTCAAATAACTGTATCGTGTGGTTCGACGGAGACACAACTGCTAATACTATCAGGTCGAGCATACATGTAAACACTACTTATGTCTTCAGATAGGGAGAAATATTACAAAAAAATTTCTATAATCGATAAAAAAAATACCAGTAATAAACTGATAAATACGATGATTATGATGGTTTATATCAGCAAGTGTTAAAATAAGTAAGAATTTGGGAATTCTATGACCATAAGTAGTACCTTAGTGAGTAGAAAGATCTCATGGAATTGTGTATCCGTCTTGTTGCTGTTGTTTAATTCTTAGTCAGCTCTGTTTGATCATATGATCAAAGACATTCTTGTTGTGACTAACAAACCGTTTTATCGCAAGAGGCTTCATCGCCTAATGTACTCTTCTCTTTTTAAGACAATAGGATATGATTTGAAGATTTGGTCGTCATTTTTAGCCAATGTGGACGACCAGATAAAGAAGCTCTTGTTACTCGTATTTGTGTGTTGTGCGTGAGTATGTATGCATGTATTATGTGTGCATGTATATATATATTATATATATATAGGCGTGTCATTTTTCAGTTTTATTTCAAGATTTCTTGCCAATAGAGAAAGAGCCAGCTCCTTCAATGGGATTTCAACATCAACAACGGTATGTATGTATGTATGTATGTATGTATGTATGTATGTATGTATGTATGTATGTATGTATGCATATATGCATGTATGTATGTATGTATGTATGTATGTATGTATGTATGTACGTATGTATGTATGTATATGTGAAGATTTGTATGTTTTGTATCATGTATGTATTCTCATGCATATAGTTGTATATCTAGACATACTCATATATATTTAAATGATAAACTTCTGGAAAGTTTTACAGATTTTTACAGTTCCAGTGATTGACTGGAACTGTAGTAATCGAATTAGCTTTCTCCTTTCTGGTTTTGAGAAGCCTAATTTCTCAAGATTGGTATTTAGGCAGTGTGTTACATATTCCAGGGCCCGAATAATTACTGGTATGTACGTATGTATGTATGTATGTATGTATGTATGTATGTATGTATGTATGTATGTGTGAAGCAGATCCAATTTTGTTTTGAGCTATTTTAATTCAACGTATTCCTCATCCTTTTCGCATTGGCTGAAAGAATAATAATTTGAATTTATGAATATATGGCATAAACGAGGACAAAGTCCAGGTCATCAGCATTGTGTCATTGATTTCTTGTTTGTCATCGAATTTTCTGTCCTAAAGGATAATCCATAGAGTGAAAATAAACAAATCTGGGTCAAAATTTCCGACCATGAGTGTTAAGTGAATCACCTGAACTACCAGGCTCATTGAATTTACGTGCAACCGTGATGTAGTCTTCGGTCGAAATCAGTGTGACACTGTGTGAAAAAGGTAGACCTTTAAATTACAGGTACCCATCCGATCAGGCTTCCATAGAGTTTTTGCCTTTCACTCATATGATATAGATCGATCTGAGGATATAAAAGAATTGCTAGTTGTCCAAGATCCCTTACAATGAAATCGAAACCGTGACATCATGATTCCGAAGCAGCTTTCTTGCCAAACATCTAAACTGTGTCTCGAACCCCACTTGGCAATATAATGGTATATGCATATACATACATACATAAATACATACATTCATACATACATACATAAGTATGTATCTGTCTGACTGTCTATCTTTCTCCACCCTCTCTCTCTATATATATATTATATATTCATATATAATATATATATATATATATATATATACATATAGGTATAGAGTGCTTGAAGTGGTCTACAGATATTGTATACATACATATATATGTATATATATCTATATAAACACACACATGCACACACACATACACATATAAGTGTAGGAAGTTTGTAAACTTCGAGCAATGCGTGGTAGGTATAAAAACTCAACGTTCAAGAATAAAATTTTTTGGTAAGGGTTGTAGGCATTTCCCATATCGAAGTTCGATAAGCTGAATTTTTTTTTAGTTTTATAGCTCATGGTTAGCAACTTCAGTCGCTATGGATGTGAATAAAAATCTAAATTGAGGGAGTGGAGCAGGTAAAATCCAGGTTACATATGTTTCCTAGTTAGCAGATCCTCTGATGTAATAATTACTCAACGAAGGGTACTCAGCTAGCTACACATACCTTAATTATATGAAGATACCTTAATTATATGAAGGTTAATTTGTCGTTAAGGAATTCCAAAGTTTCGTGGGTTCGTAAAACGAACCTAGCTCTTGAGGTTTATATAACCGGTTATCTAAGCCCAAGAAGCTAGGTTCGTTTTATGAGCCCACGAAACTTTGAGCTGTATGGAAGCAAATCAAATTCTTATTAAATAATATATGTAACTCCTACCAAATGTGTTGAATGACACTTTTTTCTTAGTTTGTCCACTCACTCGTATATATGTAATTGATAGATAGATAAGTTTCTTTATTGGCCACACAGGGCTGCACACAGATGGGACAAGTTACAAGTAGAGCTTTTCTTTGGGGGGATGAAAAAAACAAAAAACAAAAGAAACAAAAAAGGGGTGGCGTAGGTTTTCGATCAAGAGGGATCGTAAAAGGGAAGAAAAGAATAAAAAAAAAATAAATAAAAATAATAAAAATTTAAAAAAAGAAGAAAAGGAAAAGGAACAAAAGAAAAGAGAAATGAAAAAAGAAAAAAGGAGAAAAAAAGGGGAAGAGGAAAAAAAAACGATCAATAGGGATCGTGTATCACAGTGTTATGATATATGGTGTAAAGGGGAAAGCAAGTAAGGTTTATCCGTGTGAAGAAAAGCCTACGAAAAAGACCGCGGTAACCTTGGTCAATATTGTTATATGTTACCACATTTGTTTGCAAGTGGGTAACCCTCTGTTTTCAATTTCTGGGTTCATAGGATTATGCTCAAGGTGGCTTCGTCATTCATACGTGCCATCCTTGCTACATTCACCCATCTTTTTTTTAAATAGATAGATAGATAGAGAGATAGATAGATAGATAGATAGATAGATAGATAGATAGATAGATAGATAAATAGATAGATAGATAGATAAATAGATAGATAGATAGATAGATGGATAGAGGGAGGGAGAGAGAGAGGAAGAGGAGAAGAAGGAAAGCGATACAGAGAAAGAGACGAAGAAAAGGTGAGCGCGAGAGAAAGAGAAAAAGAGAGGTAGAGAAACGTTGACTGGGAAAAGCAACAAAGAAATTTACCGGAAAACCGAAAAGACAGCAATGGTAGACGTGCACAAGACTGATTCCTTGATCAATTGTCAACTGGAAGTCTGTAAATGTCGCATTGGTAAAAAGAGAAAAACTTAGACATAATAATGAGTAGGCGGGAAAGACGAAAGGCGACGATTGCGGTTTAAGGCAGAAATATAATTTCTCTTTTCCCTTAGGCTACTAAGACATTCAAATATATTTTTTTCACAATTTAATTTAAATAAAAAAATAATAAAACTTGTAGTTTACTATTTTGATTGATGCAAATTTTGTAAATGATCTAATCTCTTAAGAAATAAAGATTTCTTAAATCGTTTGCTATGCGTGAGCACTCACACACATATATCTTATATACTTTTTCTCTTTTACTTGTTTCAGTCATTTTATTGCGGAGTACCACCTTTATTCGAACCAATCGACAACAGGGGGTATTCTTAGTAAGCTTAGTACTTATTCTATCGGCCTCTTTTGCCGTCTACCAAATCCACTCATAAGGCTTTGGTCGGCGCGTGGCTATATTAGAAGACAATTTCCCAAGGTGCCACGCAGTGGGACTGAAGCCGGAACCATTTGGTTGGTAAGCAAGCTACTTACTACACTGCCACTCCTGCGCCTATATCTTTTATTTGCTTCAGTCATTAGACTGCGGTCATGCTGGAGCATCGCCCCGTAGAATTTTTAATCGAATGAGTTTACCCCAGTGCTTACTTTTTTCTTTTTAAGCTTGGTACTTATTCTATCTGTCTCTTTTGCTGAACCGTTAAGTTACGGGGACGTAATCACACAAACACCAGTTGTCAAGCGGCGGTAGTGGTGGTGGTGATAGTGGGAGGGACAAACACACACACACACACACGCGCGCACACACACACACGCGCGCACACATACACACGCGCACACACACATATATATACGACGAGCTTCTTTCAGTTTCCATCTACCAAATCCACTCACAAGGCTTTGGTCGGCTCGAGGCTATAGTAAAAAACACTTGCCTAAGGTTCCACGCAGTGGGATTGAACCGAGAACCATGTGGTTGGGAAGCAAACTTCTTACCACACAACCACACCTGCGCCTAAAAATAAGTGTTCCCATAACGAGAATCGAACCTGGCTCAAAACCAGGAATCCTAACCATTAGACCATATGTATGTCTATGTATACATTGACTTTCTATAATATAGAACTTAAGAACAGATTATTAGCCAGCATTGTGTTATGACAATTGTGAAGGATACGTCTACAGAGTTTTTGCTTGTGGACAAAGAACGAAGGAAGTATAGTTTGTTCCTTGTTGGAATCTTCTTGAGCAGCTATCCACGATTTCTTGCATATAAATATGCTAACTATAAGGACTAAAATAAACTGGATTGGCCAATTTGCATATTTGATACTTTTCTAGGCAGCTAGATCGAACATTAAATTACTGGTGCTTCGTTTCATTGCTATATAAGGTACAAGGGAATATATATATAAACAGATTTATTAGATTTATAAGATTTATTGTTTAGAATTATAGTAACACACAGTGAAAGTAAATCTACAGATATGTTTTATAGTACATAAAAGCAATGAAATAAAACACCGTTTAAACATCAGCAATTTAATGCGTGGTGTGTATGAATATATATCATGACGTATATATGCATATGTATGTGTGTGTGTATGCGTATATGCGTGTGTGTGTGTTGAATTCAATTGTTCACTTTTGTAACACGAATGCATACAGAAGAACACTATACATGCTTTATTTAAATTGAATTCATCTTTCGCGATTCGCGTTCCTGCTGTTTTCGCTCACCACAGTTTTTAAGTCGAAATCCTGATGCAGTCGACTGAGATTCAAGGAGTGTCCTCCCCACCCACATATTTTCCCCGTGCTTGGTCTTGTCTCTGTCTCTAATAAAACGGAACCGATTATTTCAATAAATTCTGCAGTTGATTCGACTTGACCTCCTACACCATGCGTAACCTGAACCAGGCCACAATCCACCACGATCCGCTGCAATCCACCATTTTGATCTACAATGCACAATCCCATGTACTGCGCGCCACCTCACTCAACCACCACACATGACCTCCGTCCCACTGCATTACATTGCTTTACAGTCATCTACACTGCACCGTGAAAATCAAACCTGAATCATACACCTCAGCATTACACCACACTTCACCGCATCACATTTCCTCGTATTCTACTATTCCAGTCTTTTACTCTTTTACTTGTTTCAGTCATTTGACTGTGGCCATGCTGGAGCACCGCCTTTAGTCGAGCAAATCGACCCCAGGACTTATTCTTTGTAAGCCTAGTACTTATTCTATCGTTCTCTTTTGCCGAACCGCTAAGTTACGGGGACATAAACACACCAGCATCGATTGTCAAGCGATGTTGTGCGGGGACAAACACAGACACACAAACATATACACACACATGCATATATATATATACGTGCAAAACGCCCCTCGTCCAATGGGCGGTGCTGAGTTGTCAAACATTTAAAGCAAATTTTCTCAAAACAACTTGTCCGACCATCCCATAGGCCTCCCCTTTGAGAAACACTGATTTAACCTAAATTTGAGACACCAGCAAAAGAAGAAATAAAGATAGACTTTTTTCTATTCCAAGAAAAACGTTTTTACAAATGCACGTTCCCACGGCTTTATCGATTGCATTCTCACCTGGAATCTATTTTTGTAATTTTTTCAAGACTTATATACGCCCTGATACCGTCGGTATCTACATATCAAATTTGAGCGCAATCGGATGGAGGATGCCCGAGATCCTAGGAGACACACACACACACACAGAGAACGGATTTTATATAATAGATATATGCATATATACGACGGGCTTCTTTCAGTTTCCGTCTACCAAATCCATTCACAAGGCTTTGGTCGGTCCGAGGCTATAGTAGAAGACCCCTGCCCAAATTGCAACGCAGTGGGACTGAACCCGGAACCATGTTGTTGGTAAGCAAGCTACTTACCACAGAGCCACTTCTACGCCTACTAGAACAATAAAGAATCCTAGTGTACGCTATCCTATATTTCATCTCACCGTATTATGCTCTACCACGATCCGCTACACTCCACCATTTTGAACTACACTCCACCATTTTGAACTCCACTCCACTACCCTGCATCACATTCCATAACACAACATACATATCACTTTATTGCACATAAACTTTAGCAACAAAATCTTATGTAGACCGCCCCCCAAAGGGCCTTATAAACCCCCAGTTAAGAACCACTCGTTTTAAGGATATACTGCAAATTATAGTCTACAGATGGGATGGTTAGGCAGCTGCGGCGGTGGCGACGGCATCCGCGTGTGATCGCTGGATCAGTTTGAAATAGCAAGCAAAAATTCCCACGAATCATATATTTTCGTTTTAAACGAAAAAAGATAACCTATTGTTAAGCATGAATCAAATACTCTTGAAAAATTGACTCCAGGGATAAACAGTAACGAAAGAGGAATGATAAAACTGAAACATGCCCCTAACGGGATTTGAACTCGGATTGTAACTGGATAGAGATTAGCACTTTACAATGAACTTTTTTCTCTGGGAGCTCTACTGATTCCGCCGCTTGGACAGCTGTAACAATGCTAAATATAAAAATGTTCTGGATTTAATTTGATTGGTTGAGTTAGTTATCAGCTTGTCAATCAATACGGTGATTTAACATGGGCAAGGAAAAAAAAATGGTGCATTGTATCAATATAACGTTGTTTTTAAAATGGCTTCCAGTAATATTAGATATCTGTATTAGGGAAAGGAGCGCGAGTAGGTGAGAGGGAGAGAAATAAAGAGAAAGAGAAAGAGAGAGAGAGAGAGATACGAGAAATATCGGCGATGAAAGAGAGGAGAAACAGAAAACAAAATGCGTATATATATGTATGTATGCATATATATATATATATATATATATATATATGTGTGTGTGTGTGTGTGTGTGTGTGTGTGTGTGTGTGAGTGCGTGTGCGTGTGTGTGTATGTGTGTGTATATGTATATGTATGCTTGCATATATTATGCGCGCATGTATGTATGTATGTATGTATATACGTAGTAGATAGACGTACGTGTAACCAAGCAGTTCTGCTTTAGTTCCTCCCTTTCTTCCTCCGTACATACATACGTACATATATACATACACATATACATACACATACACATACACCCATATCTGTATGTATGCGTGTATGTATGCATATACGCATTCACACTCACACACGCGCGCGCGCGCTCACACAGTTTCGAGATAGATAGAGCGAGAGAGAGAATGAAAGAGAGGGAAAGAGAAAGAAAGAAAGAAAGAAAGGAAGAGAAACAGAGCCAGAGTAAGAGACACAGAGAAACAGAAACAGACAGAGAGAAATAGAGAGAAATAGAGAGAAACAGAGAATGAGTGGACAAATCTGGCAGTGTTATATGATATTGTCACACGATATTGTTGGTGTCCAGTAAAGTGTTAACTCATGTATTATGACCAATTCTTTTACTGGAGGCGTTAACGAACCTTTCCCTTTCAGTTCAAAATTAATTACTGTTGTGCTTTACCCTCAAGAACTCCTCCAGCTAACGGCTGGGCAAACTGTCATTCATTCCGTCTTGATTGGATTCATAGAAAGCTATTTCATTCACCAATCGTATGATATGCTTCACTGAGTCTTCCTGCACCCATCTCTCTGTGTGTTTGTCTCTTTTATGGCTATCTATCTATCTATCTATCTATCTATCTATCTATCTATCTATCTATCTATCTATCTATCTATCTATCATCTATCTATCTATCTATCTATCTATCTATCTATCTATCTATCTGAATTTAGCATTCTCAGTCTCCTTATATATATATATATATATATATATAGTGTGTGTGTGTGTGTGTGTGTGGTGTGTGTGTGTGTGTGTATGTGTGTGCGTGTGTGTGTGTGTGTATAATGTGAGGTCTCTACATACATACGTACACACACATATGTATATATATATATATATATATATATATATATATCTGTATGTATATCTGTATGTATATATACAATATATACATGTATGTGTGTATGTATGTATGTGTGTGTGCATGTATATGTATGTTCATATGTATATATATATATATATATATATATATATACATACATATATACGCATGTATGCATGTATATATTTATATATATGTAAGTGTGTGGGTGTGTTTATATGTATGTACATCGACGTGCACATTTACTTAAGTATATGCATATATTTGCATGCATACACACATACATATATTTATGTATATAAGAATATATATATGTGTATATATATATATATATATATATACCATCATATACGCAACCATATATGTATACACACACCCATTGATATGTATATGCTCATGTATATATGTGCATACTTACCGTTACATACATGTATATATACATACGTACATACATACACACAGACACACACATACACACACACACATACATACATGCATACGTACATACATAGTTCATATTTCTTTATCTCTGTAGGTCAGTTTTTCCCCTTTCTTCTATCACACTTCTCATTCCCGCCCAGTCTCTTTCGTTTACACTCGTTCTGTCCCTCAATCTCTATATTCAGCAATTCTTTTCTTTCCTCTTTACTTTTGCGCATATTATCTACTTAACCCATCCTTTCCCTCCCACTCTCTGTATCTTCCCAGAATTCATCACTCTAATCCACCTCTTCCGTATCTCCCTCTCACTATCTCACTCCATCTCACCCTCTGTCTCCTTCCATCTCTTTTCCTCTGTCCTCTCTCTCTCTTATCTGTCACTTTTCCTCACATGTCTCCCTTTGTTTACTTACTCTTCTTTTTTTCCCACACATTTCTCACCCTCTCTCATATTATTTACCTTTAATTTTCCCTCCCGCGCTTCTCTTCACTTCTCGTTCTTTTCTGTTTCTTTCTCCTCCTATTGTCTTCTCTCATCCAATATTCAATGTTATTCCACACATTTGCTACTAACTTTCATAATATTCACATTCTTATTCTCCTTCTCTATTTCATTCTCTTTCTTCCCTTCTTTTTCTCTTCTTCTTTTTCACGTATCTGTTTCTACACTATCATTTACTTTTCCACAAAAACTTCTCGCTCCCCGCTTCTGTATGTATGTATGTATGTATGTATGTATGTATGTATGTATGTATGTATGTATGTATGAATGTATGTATGTATGTATGTATGTACGTACGGATGTCTGTGTGAATATATTTATATATATATATATATGTATATTTTCATATTACGCCCTCTTACATAATTGTGCTTAATCTGCTATCATGAACTGCACTTGTTTCCAATTACAACCCAAGGACGAGACACCGATGATTCACAGCCACCCAACCACCACGTCCTCAGTTCTCTCCATCTAACTCCTCCGATCCATTTATAGACAATAACAACCGAAAATACAAATTCACAAAAAATTTTTATCATCAACTTTCAATTAGTTAGCAGTTTTCACATTCATTTAACACTTCTGTACCATCTTATTTAGAACTAAACTCTAACTCCACCCGCATACTGTGTCTTAATCATCCCATGCACTGCCCTCACACTATATCGCAATAGCCTACACCAGCACTCTGCTGTCACCACCACAACGTGCAAAAACTTCTCTACCTTTGACATTAATCCAACGTCATCTCTGTAAATGCCACTTACATCATCGCAATGAACGCGACATCATCATTACTACTGCATCTGCTACAACCACTACTGCTGCCGAGCTGCCACCGCTACCGCTACCGCTGTCACCGTTACCCCCCGCCGCCGCCACCACCACCACCACCACCACCACCACCACCACTACTACTACTACTACTACTACTACTACTACTACTACTACTACTACTACTACTACTACTACTACTATCACTATCTTCCCAATATCATCACTAACATCACCACCGCTACTACCTTCAATTCCATCACCAACGATGGAGTTCTCGAGCCAACGAGAGAACTTCTACATGGTGGCTTGACATGCTAGACATAACAGTCAAACATCTTTCTATATAAAAAAAAAACTTTAACGTTTTAAAGAAGGAACGAACGTACATGGTATATAGTCCAACATATCATTTAAAAAAGACTGCATGATCATGGCTAGATTGTCTTTCATCATATGTCTACATGATAAGGTTTGACTGGGAAATAAACAGCAATGCCAACAAAGGCCGTTACTTCCACTACTAGGACCTTCTCAATCACCGCCGCCGTCACCGCCGCCGTCACCGCCGCCGTCACCGCCACTGCCGTCGCCGTTGCTGTCCCCGCCACCGCCGTCGCCGCGACGGCCACTGTCACAGTCGCCATCATGGTCGCCGCGCTGCTACACCCTTGAGGTTGTACTTACAGAGTTGACCTCGGCGGAATATGAACTCAGAATGTAAATGCTGGAAGAAATACCGCTAAGCAAGCATTTTGTTCGACACGCTAACAATTTTGAAAACTTGCGTATTTTCAGCGTTGTCTTCCCTTAATGGATGTCAAACTCCAGAGGTCTTACACAATATATACAATGTCTCAATTGCATCACATTAAACAAAAAAAAAACCAACGCTCCCCAGTGTTCAATTGTCATTTATTTTACCGATCTCCAGAGGATGAAAGGCAAAATTGACGGCAGCGGAATTTGAACTCGGAACGTAGACTGAGGAAATACCACTAAGCATTTTACTAATGATTCTGCCAGTTCACCACCTTAAGCATTTCTATATTATTAAACATTAAATTGGGAAATTTAGCAGAATTGGAAGTGTCAGAAAAAAAGAATAAAATTTAAACCAACTTTTTGAAGTTCAGAGTTTAAATTCCGCTAAGGTCAGTTTTTTTTTTCTTTGGTTTTCTGGGGTCGATAAAATAAATTAGTGGACTGCATCCTACACAAAAATAAGTGCCTTGTGATTATAGCAGGAACAATTATTGGTTTCAAGTTGTGGTACCAGGCCAGCAAGTTCATAGGAGGGTGGAGTAGACGATTGCATCAACTCCAGTGCTTAACTGGCACTTCTTTTATCGACCTTGAGAGGATAAAAGGTGAAATTTGAACTCAGAACGTGAAGACGGACAAAATGCAATAACGATTTTGCCAGCTAACTGTCCTAATACTCCTTTCCACTATAAGCACGAGGCCTGAAATTGTGTGGGGGGGCTAATCGAATACATCGACTCCAGTGTTTCACTGGTATTTAATTTATCAATCCCGCAAGGATGAAAGTCAAAGTTGACCTCGGTGGAATTTGAACTCAGAACGTGAAGACGGACAAAATGCCGCTAAGTAGTATTGTCCAGCGCAATAACGATTTTGCTTGCTCACCATCCTAATAGTCCTTTCTACCATAGGAACAAGGCCTGAAATTGTAGTGGTGGTAGTGGTGGTGAGGGATGGATAGTCGATTATTTATCAACTCCGAAAGGATGAAAGGCAAAGTCGACCTCGGTGGAGTTTGAACACAGAACGTAGCGACGGACGAAATACTGCTAAGAATTTCGTCCACCGTGATAACGATTCTTTTCTACTCTAGGCACAACGCCCGAAATTTTGGGGGAGGGGGCCATTCGATTAGATCGACCCCAGTACGCAACTGGTACTTAATTTATCGACTCCGAAAGGATGAAAGGCAAAGTCGGCCTCGGTGGAATTTGCACTCAGAACGTAGCGACGGGCGAAATACTGCTAAGCATTTCGTCCACTGTGCTAACGATTCTGCCGGCTCGCTGATTTTCGTCAGCCTAATAATAAAAATAATTATTAAAATGTTATTGATATTTTATATTTTTCTTTGAGGTTTGATGAAAATTGTCAGTTGAGAGATTCGTATGTCAGTAGAACTAAGATGTGCTATTTAGTTTTCACTTGGATCAGCTTTAACTTTCATCCTTCCCAGGTCGATTAATTAAGCAATCAGTCAAGTAATGGCGTCATTCTAAATAACTGTACGCGTCCACAACATGCTTGACCATGTGACTATGTAAGAAATGAATTTTAAATGAAATAAGATGGTGGATTTTCAGAAACAGTAGAGCGTTAGGAAAAATATATTGTATTTATTCTGGCTTTTTCAGTTTCTGTGTTCATTTCCAACCGAGTGAAAATTTCGCCTTCCATTCTTACAAGTTCGATAAAATATGATAAGTGTGCCTACCAAGTACTCGTAATCGATATAATCAACTGTTCCCCTCCCACATGCAAAATTCCAGATCTTAATTCTATATAAGTAAACATATCAAGTGTATTTGCTGTATGCAAAATGAAATGATGACCAGTCCGTCTGCCAAAGTTCCACAGAATTTAAATTTCGTCATTTAATAAAAAGATAAAGAAAAAGAACAAAGAAAAAAAGAAAAAAAAAAGCGAAAAAGAAAACAACAAAAAATACAAAGAAAAAAAAACACAGCAACATAGTTGGAGGTTTGTCTTCATTTCACAAAATTTCGAAGTTGGTCAACTAAGTAATTATAGTAGATTTTATTACACTATTATGGTTCCATGTATATATTTTAATGGTGCTAATGTAAAGTGCATTCCTGAACCTAGTAGCTAAGCAGCTGACATTTATGATCCACATGATAGAATTTATGGACGTTACATTCGGTGTTTATAGTTGCGGTGTTATGTTCAACTACGGTTAAATGCTGATGCTTTCATATAAAGATTCTACTTTAAATCTTTATATGAAAGCAAGTCTGCTTCGCTTATTGATATGAAAAACAGAAAATTATCGACAATTTTAAGAGTATGATTTCTTCTTCCTTTGTTTTCGTAATCAGATTTGCTTATTTTTATGTACACTTTACCTGCTGCCCTACAAGATATTAGCAATCGAAAAACCAGACTTGCAAAATTCTTGTGAGAATTTAGTTAAATCATTCATTTTCCGAGTGTCAAATTTCGCAGAGGCACGGAGCAGGGTTTCAAGTAAAATCGAAAATTTGAGACACTTATGTCCCTAAGTTAACAGTTTTACAGAGTTGCGGTAATAATTCAGCTAACCGATTTCAACTTCCGTTGGGAAATATGAAGTATTACATCTACGTTGTTGATATATATATATATATATATATATGTATATATATATACACACACATACATACATACATACATACATACATACATACATACATACATACGTACGCACATACATACATATATACGTACATGCATACATACATACACACACACATACACACACACAAACACATACACACACACACACACACACATATATGTATGTATTTGGAATGAAGTTCAAAGATACCAAAATATGACGATTTGTAGCCATCTATTTTAGTATGATGGGGATGATGATGATGATGTTAAAGATGACGACGACAGCGGTGGCGACGGCGACGACCACGATCACGACGGTGATAATGATGATGACGACGATGATTATAATCAAGATGAGAATGAAGATGAGGATGATGACGATTAGGGGTGATGAGGATGATGAGGATGATAATGACGACCATTTGTTACTCGTTGAATCTCTGCTCTCAGATAATGACCAGTAAGTAGTCCAGCAGATAATCTAGCTGAATACACTGAAATTTATTTTTATATCAGGTTGAGTAAAAACTAATCAACGTTTTGAACCATGAAGAATTTGTACCGAATTTTTGCAGAATTTTGAACTTTTTTCTAGACATGTATTTGCAATTGTCTGATAATACAGATATAGACTAAATTAACATTGATATTTTTTTTCACCGTTGCTACAATCATCTGAAATGGAACCGTGAAAGCGCGATATTCGAGCAATTTTGCTATTCAACTTCAAAAATGTACGGAAAGCAGCTGAAACTGTTCGCGCTATCAACGAAAGGTTTGGTGAGGAGATGACCAGTGAGTGGTCAGCTGGAAAATAGTTTAAATGATTTCGCAGTGGATACCTGAGCCTTGAAGATTGTAAGCGTAATGTACGCCCATCTGTCATCGATGACAGTCAATTAAAGACCGTCATTGAGAAAGATCCACGTAAAACCACTCGAGAACTGGCAAAAAGACTTCAAGTTAGCCAGAAAACTGTCTGTAACCATTTGCATGCGAACAGAAAATCAAAAAAGCACGACACAATTTGAATGAAAATCAGAAAATGGCACTGATATGAAATTTGCTCGTTGCTTCTTCTCCATAACCAGACCGATCCATTTCTTGACTTGCAATGAAAAGTGGATTCTGTACAATAATAAAAAAACGTTCTTCGCAGTGGTTGAACCAAAATGAAGCACCGAAAACCTTCCCTAAATCCTAGCTCTTCAAAAAAAAGCTTATGGTGACTGTTTGGTGGTGTTCTGCTGGACTCATCCACTATAACTTCTTAAAACCCGGAAAGACCATTACTGCAGAAACATATTGCCATGAAATCGCCAAAATGAACGAAAAACTGATACTCCTCGGTCCCATACTGGTTAACAAAAGAGGGTCAATCATTCTTCATGACTCTACTCGACCACACGTTTCACTAATGACGCTCCAGATGTTTAAGGAACTTGGCTACGAAGTTCTTCCCCACCCAATTTAATCCTCAGCCCTTTCTCCTACCGACTACCACTTTTTCAAGCACCTTGATAGTTTCGTGCAAAAGAAGGAGCTGAAAGTGCATTCAAAGAGTTCATCAGATCCAAAACTCTATATTTTTATGTTATCGGAATAAACAAACTTGTAACTCGTTGGCAAAAATGTGTTGATTGTAGCAGTATTTACTTTGATGAATAAAATTTCCGTATTGTTGAAATATATTGGAAGGAATTTCGTGTTTCAAAACGTTGCTTACTTTCTACTTAGCCTGATATAATTATCATTTTGGCTTTGGTTCTGAACATTTTCAGCTACTCTCACATTAACATATAATATAGACACAGGTATGCCTATATTTATACTTATCTTTATTCCTTCACGCAAGAACACAAGAATTATAAGAATAAATTTTATTTTACTAGCTAGGGTTGAAGGAAAAGGGCAGCACTCACCACTTTTGCAGGCTTTCCTAGACCGATGAGAGATTTTAGTGCCATGAATGTTCTTAAACTTTTGTAAGTCAAGACCTAGGAGTCTCACTTGAGCTTTGTCGCTTATCAATACTTGTTGGATATTGAAGTATCGTCTGGCCTTGAAAAGAAGGGGCCAGTATTTGGAATGCAGCCCTATGTTTAGGCTGTGTTTTCATACTGCACATACATATATGAGCCAAATACCTATTTATACTTTGGCCAAATGAACAGCTAGGAAAAGCAGTCCAATCTTTCATCTCATATTTGAATGAAAGATCATATTAGATAGTACTGTGTTACATATAAACCACAAGGGATGTGTATAATACAAGATAGGTTGCAAAGGTTTTGTCCACCCACTTTTAGTAAGGCAAATAATAATGTAAAAAAGCTTTAATATTTTTCAAATTATTATTTTTATTTATCGATATATTTTAATAAAACGAAATGATAAGGTGATATATTGAATTATAGTAGATTATCTAAAATTTTAGCCGTTGTGCAGTATTGATTGTCATAGATACTGTTGTAGGGTATTAAGACAATTTAGCTCCATCAATCACAAATTATGATGATTGTTATTCATAGTGAACTTTTATAGTAAGGATATTTACAGTAATAGTGGAAAGACACTATAGTCGAGGTTATAAAATCTTTTTTAATCAGTATTTTGTTGTAGTTGTTGCAACCCGAAGATTCAGTCACGGTAAGAAAATACAGAACGTGCATATCCAAACATAGATTTATACATACATAATCTTCGTATGTAAAAATGTGGTAAGCTTCAAGTGTACGAAAGCTCCCTCGAGTTGGATTTTCGCTCCATCGTTTAGAATCCACTTCCACTTTGGTAGCGTAATATGAGCAAGTGGAGAAGGCTAGCCATTGGATTTGGTTAAAAAGAGACGATCAGCGATGGCTAGAAGGATATTGAGCTTTATTTGATAACCAGCTGATCTAGCAAGCGGGGCCTCATATCAGTGAGTGTGGGGGGTGGGGTGCGCATTGATGCCATCGAGAGGTAGGCCCCGAAACGGCGCGCATTCTCTCCTGATGACCCTATACACTTGCTGGCTTCCGGTATGCGGAGTTTTTGACTGGTAGCACTTGCATGTGCAAGTTGTTTGCAAGACATCAGATATTGGCTAACTAGTGGCTTTATCTCATAGGTTAAAGTCCTGTTGTCACCCTGTAACACAATGCGGGCAAGTGTGCAGAGATGACAGAAAATTAAATTTCAGCATTCGAAAGCAAACCTATTGTAGGAAGAAAAACAATGTGACAACAAAACTTCAAGTGTTATAGTTTTGAGCCCCTTGAGAGTGGGATGCCGCCTTGGAAGGAAAGAAGACGAAGGCAAGAGAGAGGAAAGTTGCAAAATACACAAAGCGTGTTCCTTTGCGTTATGTAAGTTGTATAGTCGTGAGATGAAACAATATGAACTGCAGATCAAAGCTGGCATCCTGGGATGTTAAAAATGTTGACAATTTATTGTATGAGGAAGAGTTCTTAGGAGCCGATTTCAAGAAAAAGACCGTCAGACAAGCTTTCTCTGAGGATGTTGTCTATTTCTTTTACCCAATTTAGAATAAAATTACGTATGGGCACCTACTTCTGACAGTAGAGGCTAAGTGTAGTAAAAATAATGAAAAAGAAAATTCTTAGCAAATGAAAGCGTGTGTATGATATGAAGGCGTGTGTGTGATATGAAGGTGTGTGTATAATATAAAAGAGTGTGTATGTTAGTTACCACTATGTTGACATTGGATGAGTCTAACATTTACAAACACTTTATAAATATCAAAATCCGTCGAAGACTTCACGTTGAATCAATTTCTATGGAATTCCTCCAAGAGCTCTTAGTTTTATTTGCAACAACGAAATGTCAGTATGATAGCTTTTTCATCTCAATTTTTGTCTCTTTGGGAAATTGGGAAACTGAGCAATGCAGCGTTAAGTCATTAAACTGTAAAAGAACAGTTTTAAATATGGTGGCTGTTCAAGACAAAATGAAGGCGCGTATTTCATTGATCAGGGTATTTGGCTGAGGATCATAATGTACGTTCAATACTGGCTCGAGCGGTGCGTTATGCTCTTCCACAAGGCACTTCATTCCGCGTTTCTCCAGTGTATAAGGGTGAAAATGAGTACCAGCTAAGCACTGGTACTTCTCTCTTTCTCTCTCTCGCTTTCTCAAGCACTCACGTCCTGAGCAGCCCGCTAGATCAAAGTATTAGAGAGTCAGGAGAGTGTCTAAGTCTGCTTGTGAATTTATAGGCACTTAAAACTATTAACTAAAACATGGTACATGTCATCAGGTCATACTTGTTCGTTCGTTAGTGATGGATAGCTCTTTAATATCTTACAGTTGAGAAGCTGCATACATTT